>NC_079192.1:304063321-304228958 GCF_029499605.1 Hyla sarda
AAACTGCAATGTTGCCCAGGCACCAGAGAATAGGTGGAGCAGGAGATGGGAATGATCCAGCGAGGTAAATTCATTAAAATTGTAATCTTTATTCCAAAAAAAATGTAAAAGCCAAACAGCAAAAACAGTGCAAAAACAGACTTCAATGCCTACATGTTTCAGGTGCGACCGCACCCTTAGTCTTGGCTGGACTATTTTTTGGAATAAAGATTACAATCTTAATGAATTTACCTCACTGGATCATACCCATCTGTGATAGGTTCTGCAGTCCTTGTGGAAGCTGGATCCGACTTTTTGATTGTGCAGTGCCCTAAGCAAAAAAAAACTTGCTTACCAAAGCAAAAAGTGAATTTTAACTTGCGAAAGTCGCAAAAAAGTCGCATCGCATGAAAAAATCTACAAAATTTACTCCAGCTCAGACATGGAGCAGAAGAAGCCACTACCAAAGAAAAAAAAATTGCTTACGTGAAAGAAAATTATCAACAGGCTGAAACCAGTTGATAAATAAGTCACACATAAGCAAAAAAAATTGTAAGGAAAAAAAAGGAATACATAAGTAAACATTGATAAATGTCCCTCAATGAGTTCACACACACCTCCCCTTTCTGGTGTGTCAGAATATGTTACCACCTGCGACAGTGCAGAGGAGGAAGTCCAGAGCCTGCAGCAAGCAAGGAGAACATGCAGCTAGGCCAAGGTAAGCAGCGGAACACGCTGAACACCGGTGGCTGCCAACCGCCAGTGTTACACGCACATTCCAAACACTCAAATAAGTAAACATAGACTAAATCAATTATTTGGGGGTTGCATTTCGGCTATATTTACCATACATGTAAAAATGGGATTCAGCACAATTTTGATCAAACTGTGTGAGCCCATCTGCCATAGTATACATATTATTAGTTAAAACATATTTACAATTGGTTTAATTAAAACATGTTTGGCCCTTTGCCTGTTGATGAGTGGTCAGTCCGTCAGAGGAACTTCCTGTAAGTTGAGGCTGCAGCCCCTCTTTTTCATCTCCTCAAGGTTAATGTAAATTGGCACTTTTAAAACAAAATTAAATAAACTGTGGTTCTAAGATGTCATCTTAGATTAATGTTCAGGAAAGCAGAGAAAGGGGCTGCAAGACTGAGGCTTTGTTTTCAAATACTTGGAGATTCCATTAGGAACTGGTTCTTCAGAAACCCTAGACAAAATAGATAAGCCTGCAGTGCTATTCTGTTAGGCAAAAGGCCAACACCATGATGGAAACCCAATAATCCTATTTGAAGTCAATAAGCTCCACTGAAGGCCATTGGTGTCCAGTATGCAGGGGATTTGACATCAATGTTATTTTTATTGTACATTGGAAAATATTATGGTAGTGATAATGTAGAGGTATGAAAGAGATTGAAAGAATGGGCACTTAACAGCCTCTAGGTGTCCACAATCTTTAATTGTATCTTCTTATGTCTCCAATTTCATACAAAAGCTTTTCCTTATTATATTGTGTACAGTTGTTGCTTCCATCTTAAAATAGATCTGCAGATATGGGAATTAATGGAGTGTTGTGCCTCTATACTAAGGATATGCATGGGGTTTCATGTGCTGCTATACGGCCATTCTGGCCAAGTTAAAGGGGTATTCCAGGAAAAAACTTTTTTTTATATATCAATTTTTTTTATATATATATTACTTCTATTAAAAAATCTTAATCTTCCAGTAGTTATCAGCTGCTGAAGTTAAGTTCTTTTCTGTCTGGCAACAGTGCTCTCTGCTGACATCTCTGCTTGTCTCAGGAACTGCACAGAGTAGAAGAGGTTTGCTATGGGGATTTATTCCCGAGACATGCGCTCCATTCATTTCTGTAGAAACGCCAAAGTACAACACTATATTTGGGCTTTCATTGAAATAAATGGAGCATGTGATGTCTGCAGCACATGCTCTCTTTGGGAGCCAAGGCCCAATTCTGGAGGTTACAGGTTTTCCCAGTGGTCGGACTCCTCCACGATCAGACACTTTTTTTTTATCCTGTGTATAGGTTATAAGTTGTTTTCCACCTGACAACGCCTGTAAGGGTACATTCACACATACGCAGATTTGATGCGCAGGATTTGATGCACAGGATTTTCTGCTGCTGATTTCAATGTAAACTTAAGGACTGAGCACAACTTCTAATCTTCAGTTACAAATCCTGTGCATCAAATCTGTGCAGGATCCTGTTTGTACGTGTGAACGTACCCTAATACGGTTTTTGTAAATGTATGAGCATTAGGTATAAGTAATGTGTATATGTGTTTATCATATAACAATACTATTAACCTCTTCAGGATGCAGGGCTAACCCCGCGTCATAGCGGGTCGGTCCCAGCAGCTATCAACGGCAGTGACCTGTGTCTAATGCCAGACATGACCGATCTTGGTGATGCCTGGCATTAACCCCTTACATGTGGCGATCAAAGTTGATCGCCGCGTCTAAAGTGAGAGTAAAACCGATCCCGGAAGCTCAGTCAGGCTGTTCGGGACCGCCGCGGTGAAATAGCAGCATCCAAAAAAGCTGAGAGGACGGGAGGAGGGTCCCTATCTGCCTACTCTCAATCTGATCGGTGATCTGCTGCTCCATGCCTGCTCAGCAGGCTGGAGCAGCAAAGTGCCGATAACACTGATCAATGCTATGCTATGGCATAGCAATGAACAGTGTGTGCAATCAAAGAATTGCATGTAATAGTCTCCTATGGGAACTTAAAAATGGTGTAAAAAAAAAAAAAGTTAATAAATGTGATTTAACCCCTTCCATAATAAAAGTTTGAATTATCCACCTTTTCCCATAAAAAAAAATATATGGAAACAAAAAGAAATATAAAAATCGCTGCGGTATCGCTGCATGCTTAAATGTCCGAACTATAAATATATGACATTAATTACAGTCAATAGCGTATACGTAATAAAAATTCCAAAGTCCAAAATTTAGTGTTTTTGGTCATTTTGTATACCCTATAAAAACTTATAAAAATCTATCAAAAAGTCCCATTAAAACAAAAAGGGTACAGATAAAAACTACAGACCCCTGCGCAAAAAATTAGCCCTCACATTGTGTTGAAATAAAAGCGACTAAAAATTACAAAATGGCAGTTTTATTTTTCAATTTTGTCCCACCAATAATTTTTTTGGGTTTTGCCATAGATTTTGTGGTAAATGATTGATGTCATTACAAAGTAAAATTTTAGCGCATAAAACAAGCCCTCATATTGGTCTGTATGTGTAAAACTGAAAGCGTTATCATTTTTTGAATGTGAGGAGGAAAAAACAAAAGAGCAAAAATGGAAAAACCTTAAGTCCTTAAAGTGTTAAAATATAATACTATACATGTTTTATTTATTTAAGCGATTAACAGAACAATAAAATATTACACAGCGGAAATTATAAGAGGAAATTATAGTACCCAGAGGAACCCATGTAAACAAGAAGTTGACCAAAAAACTAAATACATAAGTTTATGTGGGGGAAGTTGTATTTAAGGTGTTTGTGGGTGCACATGGAAATATGAAGGGGGTAGGGTACTGTAACTTTTTCACAGATGCAGAAATGCCTAGCTGTAACTCTAGAGCTGCCTTTTCTTCCCTCTCTTTCTAACAACTTACCTTACATTACAGATAGACCAGTATGTTAGGAGAATGATCATGTCGGAAAATGATGGCAGTAATAAATAGCACTTAACAAATTGACAGATGTTCAAGATAAATGAGGCCTACAACTAGATCAACCGCTGCCTCCAAGATCATAAAAAATACATTATTAGAAAGAGGAACAGGGATCTGCAGCAACTTTGATACAAAGAGGTTTCATTATTTTTTGGCAGGCAATGAAAAGAAAAGATTGTAAAGAAGTCAGTCTTTTATGGGAGTGTGCTTAAATTGTTGCCTTCTACCTGTACTTCAGAAAAAATGTAGAAGTGACAGTGTCCTGTAAAAGCAAGGTCAGGGCTGTAAACCGAAGCAATAAAATGATCCTCCGGATCGGCCCGCTGTTATTGTTTTTGTTACACATTATGGCGCGTAAATCATTAATGTTAATCTATGAAGGAATCTACAACCATCTGAGGAACTTGCTTCAAAACAGACTTAGGTTTTGATACTAATGTTGTTGTTGCTGCCTGCAGATGAAACCACGTTAGTGTTGGTATGATATATGTGTTCTTTCTTACGGCTGTTTGGCACTGTATATAAGTGTATTGCTGTGAACAATGTGATATCATTGTGCCAATTAGTGATTTCTGTGCAAATTGTATATTTGATACTGCCTTTATGGTAAGCAACATAGGGTCAGGAAATACGTCTTTCTTGCTTCTTGTTGCTTTTAAGATGTAGCAGGGGTTAACATTGGGATCCTCCTTAACCCCTTAAGGACTCAGCCCATTTTGGCCTTAAGGACTCAGACAATTTAATTTTTACGTTTTCATTTTTTCCTCCTCGCCTTCTAAAAATCATAACTCTTTTATATTTTCATCCACAGACTAGTATGAGGGCTTGTTTTTGTCCCAGTTGTCCTTTGTAATGACATCACTCATTATATCATAAAATGTATGGCGCAACCAAAAAACACTATTTTTGTGGGGAAATTAAAACGAAAAACGCAATTTTGCTAATTTTGGAAGGTTTTGTTTTCACGCCGTACAATTTATGGTAAAAATGACATGTGTTCTTTATTCTGAGGGTCAATACGATTAAAATGATACCCATTATTATATATTTTTATATTATTGTTGCGCTTAAAAAAAATCACAAACTTTTTAACCAAATTAGTACGTTTATAATCCCTTTATTTTGATGACCTATAACTTTTTAATTTTTCCGTATAAGCGGCGGTATGGGGGATCATTTTTTGTGCCATGATCTGTAATTTTTTTTTATACTACATTTGCATATAAAAAACTTTTTATACATTTTTTATAATTTTTTTTAAATAAAATGTATTAAAAAAGTAGGAATTTTGGACTTTTTTTTTTTTTTCGTTCACGCCGTTCACCGTACGGGATCATTAACATTTTATTTTAATAGTTCGGACATTTACGCACGAGGCGATACCAAATATGTCTATAAAAAATGTTTTTTACGCTTTTTGGGGGTAAAATAGGAAAAAACGGACGTTTTACTTTTTTATTGGGGGAGGGGATTTTTTTTACACTTGAATAGTCCCCATAGGGGACTATTCATAGCAATACCATGATTGCTAATACTGATCTGTTCTATGTATAGGACATAGAACAGATCAGTATTATAGGTCATCTCCTGCTCTGGTCTGCTCGATCACAGACCAGAGCAGGAGACGCCGGGAGCCAGACGGAGGAAGGAGAGGGGACCTCCGTCCGGCGTTCTGAATGATCGGATCCCCGCAGCAGTGCTGCGGGCGATCCGATCGTTCATTTAAATCGCGAACTGCTGCAGATGCCGGGATCTGTATTGATCCCGGCACCTGAGGGGTTAATGGCGGACGCCCGCGAGATCGCGGGCGTCGGCCATTGCCGGCGGGTCCCTGGCTGCGATCAGCAGCCGGGATCAACCGCGCATGACACGGGCATCGCTCCGATGCCCGCGGTTATGCACAGGACGTAAATGTACGTCCTGGTGCGTTAAGTACCAGCTCACCAGGACGTACATTTACGTCCTGCGTCCTTAAGGGGTTAAAGGGGCACTCTATCCCTAGGGGATAAGAAATCTGATCGCGGGAGTCCTGGTGCTGGGGACCCCTGCGATCTGCCCGCTGCACCCAATGTTTATTTATAGCGTCAGGTGCATTGCCGAAGGCTCATGACGTCACTGCCCCGCCCCGCTCGTGATGTCACGGCCATACTCCCTCAATGGAAGTCTATGGGTCCATAGACTTGCATTTAGGGGACATGGCTGTGATGTCATGAGCGGGGCGTGACCGTAATGTCACAAGCCTCCGCCTCGCATCGCCAGTCATCTGGCATGGAGTGAAGTTTGCCGCAGCCGAGATCGCGGGAGTCCTCAGCGGTGGGACCCCCCAATCAGATATCTCATCCCCTATCCTTTGGATAGGAGATAGGATGTCTAGGGGCGGAGTACCCCTTTAAAGTATGTTCACACGCTGGAATTTCTTTCATTCTGCCCAAATTCCATTCTGCAAAGCTTGCTTCTGAATTTTAGCAGTCTTGCAGAGTAGAATTTTGACATCAATGGGATTCCGCTGCGGAATTCTGGAAAAAATTTAAGACTTGTTCAAAGTTTTAGCAGAATTCAGAATGCAGAATTTTCCCAGCGGAAATTCCACCTTATAAATGGGACAGCGGAATCCCCATTCAACACAATGGGCCTCATGTAGTTTTCTTTGTGGGTTTTGTTTCCAGGCAGGTATTTTTCCATGTTATTTTCCTTTTTTTACACATGGTTTGAGCTGTTGGGTTTACCAGAGGTCAAATCCACCATATTTTATGTGGAAACATTAATAAATATGTAGAAAGAGGAGTGCAGCTGGGGTCTGGAGTGGGACATTGGAGGCACCAATGGTGTGCAGGAGATATGTGAAAGTTTGTTTTTTGTAGACTTTTAAGTGGACAAAATTTTGAAAATTTTGAAACCAGTCCTCAAAAAAGTAGTGAAAAGAGAAAAAAGAAAGAAGAAAGAAAAAAGAGAAAAAAGAGAAAGAACAAGGGATAATGGTAATGGTGATTAGGATAAATAAATACGATAATATGTGAGTAAATGAATAAAAATCTGAGTGGATAAATAGGGGTGATAAGAATGAGCTATTAAGGGTGAGTATTAAGGGTTAATAAGATATAAAAAAAAACAGTGAATAAATAGTAATAATAGTAAAAAACTATGTTAAAATATATACTAAAATATGACATGATACTCAAGATGTCATATTTTAGTATATATTTTAACATAGTTTGTTATTATGTTTTTTATTATGTATCTGTCTGTCTTTTTGAGGAAATAATTTATGCACACTATATACCATCCTTGAATGTGTCCACCTATATGTGTCCACCTTGAATGTGTCCACCTGTACTATCTATATGTTATTTGTTAGATCCGATTCCAGCTTTTCCCTATGTCTCCCTACTTCACTTACCTGTTAGTGACATTGGTTTTTTTCTTATATAAGCCTGCCTCATATGTACTGGCCTCTTTCAATATAATCAGGCTACTGAAGAATGCGACATTACGTTGTGAAACGCGTCTAGCCTTATTTTACATTTATTAGCCATATCTATCTCAACCTTGTTTAACATGTATATTAGCCGATACCACCTAGACAGCGCTGCAGGACCCGGACTAGTGGACCACTGTGAATTAGCGCACTATTCACACGCCACGAGGACGCCGGCTGGCCGCTGCCGATTCTCCTACAGACCGCCTACAGACCGGCTACTGAGCTGTGCTAAGCACGATACTCCTGCTCATCTGCATATTCATCCTACGATCCATAAACCAGCGCTTTACACCAAAGCGATTCATTTATCTGGATTATCGCATTCTTTCAACTACAGCACTAAAGGTACCTTCCTACCCATGTCAGGATGGTGATCGATTTGGTTCGTGTGGGCACTGGGCTTCCACAGTCCCCGGAGCCTGAAACTCTGGAGACATTCAGCTGCTGACCATCACGGTGAATACAGCTATAAGGTACTGTGCCTGATTTCATTCAGCAACTGTAACTATACTTTGCCACAAGCACTGGTATCCTATAGACACTTGTAGGGTTAAGTGGATAACAGTGATCAATCACATTGGATCTTCTAAGTGAAATATTGAAACATATTTGCTACAGTTGAAAGAGACTGTGATTTACATTGGAGTGCTACTGGATTTTACAGACTCTTTGATCGCTGGACAATACATGTAATACTGCTGCTATTCACATAAACTTATTCTATAAGACTTTTCTATTATATCGGCTATAAAGGACTATTTTTAATTTTACATTTTTTGAGATAGTTGGCACTTTTTAATTATTATACATTTTTAATACTCACATTATATACCTGAGCAAGGGCCCTGCCCAGGTATTGATTACAATTTTGTTATCATCTAATAAATGCATATGATTGTATAAGATTATTATCCTTTGCAGGCATTTTAATTATTTATATACATTATTCCTCATCTTTGATGTCTAGCAATTACTAATATTTTCATTACCCCCATTTTTCCGATTATTACTCTGCACCCATTTATTCACTCTTTTTTGATATCTTATTAACCCTTAATACTCACCCTTAATAGCTCATTCTTATCCCCCCTATTATCCACTCAGATTTTTATTCATTTACTCACATATTATCGTATTTATTTATCCTAATCACCATTACCATTATCCCTTGTTCTTTCTCTTTTTTCTTTCTTCTTTCTTTTTTCTCTTTTCACTACTTTTTTGAGGACTGGTTATATAATTATCTTTGATTATATATTTTCTCCTGTTCATTTTTGGGTCTTTTGGAGTTTTTCAGACCTACCAGTTAACCTCGGAGTGGATTGTTGATTGAGCTGCACTGCCTCTTTGTTAGCTATATAATACAGTTGGCACCTACAAGTGACGGTCCTAGCTGTATGGAGACGCAGCTCCTATGCACAAAACATCACTAGGCTGTGCTATTGTGACAATTTGCAGGAACTGTATAGTTTTCATGATGTTATATGTTATGGGCCCTCCTCTCCTCAAGAAATTACAAGTTACATTGTGTAAGACTCTTCTGATTCCAGCTTTAAATTTGTGTAGTAGCCTGTCTTTGGACCCATTCTATTGTATCACTATGTTTTTGTAGGTAAAGTCCCCAGAACTGAATCTATTATTTCAGATGTGGTCTCACAAAATAATTCAAATTGCTTTCCCTACTCCCTGGCACCATTGTTGACTCTTATGAAGCAGTCCAAAATAGCTCACCCTAAATTCTTCTTTCCTAAAGTCATGGCTAATAAAGAACTGCTGATAACATACTCAGATGGTTCCTTCTCCTAAATCAATTTTTTACATTTTAAATCATTTTCCAACATATATGTTTTTGCTAAAACACTGTCACTATTTTGTAAAAAAAAAAAAAAAAAAACTGAACTGGGCTTGCAGGACACAAGAGATTGTATCTTGCGTCAGATGCTTTGGATGTCAAGTATGCACTTTAGGAAAAAAGCTGTAGGAATTTGAATGAGTGGCATCTTGCATAATTTTTTATGATTTGCATACATTCAGAGCCTTTTATGCAAATAGAAAATGCAGGCAAATACTCAAGTGAACATGAGAACCATCCTCAAATGAATAGACTTGCTTTGATACCAATGCATTAGCAATTGTGCAACCCTCTACATTATTCCCTAAGGTGTTCAAAAGGGTGCTCCAATGAAAAACAAATTATTTCTAATAATATCACTTTGATGCCAGAGGGATGGTGCTCTCATTAGGAACCATTGACTTGTTCTAGAGGTAACCCATCTTCATTAGGGTGAACTCTATTCATTTAAATTTGAATTGGTTTAAAGGAAACACACATATGGGTGAACAAATGGGCATTAGCTAAGCACAGACCACGTAATGCATTTCAATAAAAGAGTGATATGACATAGCAATAAAGCCACCTGCCTAATATTGTACAGGTTCCCTGTGTATTATCAAACCAGCTCCATCAAGATAGACCAGACAGGACCTCTGAAAATTTGGAGATCCACATCGCTTAGTATATAAGACTAACATGCCAGAGTTATGCTTGATAACTGGTATGCTAGTCACCCAACAGTCACCCAAGTCAAGGATCCTGACTGGTTTCTCTTGTAATGTCTTCATCGGATATCCTGGAAGTTACAGAGAAAGGTGACGTGATGGGCATTTTTTTAAATATACAAGTTACTTTAACCCCTTAAGGACCAGGGGTTTTTCCGTTTTTGCACTTTCATTTTTTCCTCCTTACTTTTAAAAAATCTATATGATGGCTTATTTTTGCACCACCAATTCTACTTTGTAATGACATCAGTCATTTTACCCAAAAATCTACAGCAAAACGGAGAAAAAAATCATTGTGAGACAAAATTGAAAAAAAAAACACGTCATTTTGTAACTTTTGGGGGCTTATGTTTCTATGCCGTACATTTTTCAGTAAAAATGACACCTTCTCTTTATTCTGTAGGTCCATACGGTTAAAGTGATACCCTACTTATATAGGTTGAATTTTGTCGTACTTCTGAAAAAAATCATAACTACATGCAGGAAAATGTACGTCTTAAGATTGTCATCTTTGACCCCTATAACTTTTTAATTTTTCTGTGTATGGGGTGGTATAATGGTTCATTTTTTGCACCGTGATCTGAAGTTTTTAGTGGTATAATTTTTGTATTGATCGGACTTATTGATCGCTCTTTATTCATTTTTTCATGATATAAAAAGTGACCAAAAATACACTATTTTGGACTTTGGAATTTTTTTTGCACGTACGCCATTGACCGTGCGGTTTAATTAATGATATATTTTTATAATTCGAACATTTCCACACGTGGCGATACCACATATGTTTATTTTTATTTACACTGGGTTTTTTTTTAATGGGAAAAGGGGGGTGATTCAAACTTTTATTAGGGGAGGGGTTAAATGATCTTTATTCTTCCATAGGGACCTATAACACTGCACACACTGATCCTTTACATTGATCTCTGGTTTCTCATGGAAACCAGTGATCAATGATTCTGCCGCTTGACTGCTCATGCCTGGATCTCAGGCACTGAGCAGTCATTCGGCGATCGGACAGCATGGAGGCAGGTAGGGATCCTCTGGCTGTCTTGTAAGCTGTTCGGGGTGCCGCGATTTCGCCGCGGCGATCCCGAACAGCTCCCTGAGCTAATCGGCATTTTTTCACTTTCACTTTAGACGCGGCGTTCAACGCCGTGGCCCCGCGTTAAAGAAAGGGAAAGGACTCAGGACGTACCGGTACGTCCTTGGTCATTAAGAGGTTAAAGGGGTATTCCATTGCTAGACATCTTATCCCCTATCCAAAGAATAGAGGATAATATTTCTGATCATGGGGGGTCCAACTGCTGGGACGCAGCGATCTACGGCCTGGCCTTCCAGTGTTCTGAGCATTTATGCTAAGAATGATAGCAGTTCTAGGCTTGGGAGTAGCCATGGTCATAATGCCCGTTCCATTCAAGTCTATGGGAGAGATGGAGATGCAGTGTTTGTGTATCCCTGTATCTCCCATAAAGATATTTGGAGCGGGCGTGATGGCCGCAGCTTCAGGCTGTGCTCGCTCGCTAGTAATCTGGATTGGAGCAGAGATCTATCCATGCATGCGGATTACTAGGGCCCCGTGCAGGAGATTGCAGGGGGGGGGGGGTCCCAGCGGTTGGAACCCCCATGATCAGACATGTGTCCCCTATCCTTTGGATACGGGATAAGATGCCTATGGGCAGAGTACCCTTTTAAGTGTTGTGAAACTCTTTAAATAATCTCTGAATGTAGACATTATTACTAGGCCCCTTGCACACTACAGAATTTCTGCTGGGAGAAATTCAGGGTGGAGATTCCAATGCAGCAGGTGGTGGAAATGTCAAATTCCAGACATGTTCATTATTTCAACATATTCTGTACTGAACTGCATCGCTGTCAATGATGATGGCGCAGGTCCACGCGGGGATGGTCAGATATTCTGTAGTGTGCAGAGGGCCTTAGAATTTTACTAATTTTACCTATTTTATTTTTTGATGACTTCTACACGGAAAGTGCCTTCAACTTTAGAAGCCGCCTGCTCACTACCTTATATATCCCACCCTTTAACACAGTGGCCCTCATTTACTATCAGGATCCCGACACATTTTGTCGGGTTTTGCGCCAGAATTCTGTCTGCGCCAGAATTTGCGCCAGAATCTGGCGCACAACCCGACAATGTCAAAATCACTGAGTGAAAAAAATAACCTACAAAAGGGGTGTTTTTCCCGACAAAAGGGGCGTGTTCCCGACAAAAAGAGAAAAAACCCTCCGACTGGGAAGAAAACTCACAGGAAAACCTGTGAGTTTTTCTTCACAGAAACCCGACAGCTCAGAGCTGTCGGGAAATTACTCAAAACGGAGTAAATCCTGCTACCCGCAGCATGGAACAGGGTCTGTTCCATGTTGGGGTAGTAGTACAGGGGCTGAGGGATTGATCGCACCGGGTCTCACTACTGAGACCCGATCCGATCAAAAGTTATTAAGCAGGGGTGTGGGCGGCATGTTCAGATCCCCTGCAATGTACTGTAAACTTTCATTTTTAAATTCCCCACCAGAAGCCCTGAATGGCCGGGACCGAGGAGCCAATCAGGGCTCCTGGCAGGGTTTTAATATAGAAGCGCTGTGGTGGGCAAAGATGTATAGAATCGCTGGGGGGGTATATATCTGGCCCCTCCAGCGCTATATCAAACTTAGTGGCCGCTGCGCTTGAATAAATGTACTGCCCCCCCCCAGCGCTATTATATATCTATACTGACCCCCGCTGATGAGTACACTAAAAAAAAAAACTAACGACACTCCAGTCTTAGTAAATGAGGGCCAGTGTTTTTGAACCAGGGTGCCTTCAGGTGTTGCAAAACTACACCTTCCAGCATGCTGGCAGTTGTAGTTTTGCAGCAGCTGGAGGCACCTTGTTTGAAAACACTGCTCTAACAGGTGCCACAAGGTAATCAATGTGTAGTTTTAATGTTCTGACTGATTGGTGTATGCTCTAAGCTGCTAATAAAGTTTATGCCAACATTCCATCTTCATCCCCAGGATACAGTAAGATAGATTGATCTCTATGAATATACCCAACATTTGTGAATGCATATTACATTGAATGCAAGGCCTGATAACATGTGACAATTATAATTTGTAATGCCAAGATCTGAACAACTCAAAGATTTACAACAATTATTTCCCAGTATAAATACAGAAAGGGATCAACTACTATAGAAATATTATTTGTTGTTAGCTTAAAAAAAACACTTCCTATTCGGGTACTAGTAATAAAGAGGTTTTTATTTAATTTTTTGTGGCCTGAGAAAATTCATCACTAGTCAAGTGTTGAAAAGGAGTGTGTCTGTGCTTAAATTGGTTCAGAGGGGGATCATTCTCCACAGGGCTGAAGGGCTACTGCTGAAGTTTCAAACACAGCACGCATGGATGGGAGCCAAGCTGTGCTGCAATGGGGGGGGGGGGGGGGGGGTGATGTGTGGGATGGAGATAAGTCACCTCCAACCTAGAAACAAAGGATGCTGGGAATTTTAGTCGGAAGAAGGGCACAGAAACAGGAAATAGCCTGTACACACAAACAAGCCAGTAATGTGATGGGAACACAGGATACAGCAATTTACCACCAACACAAGCACGAATCCTTGTCCACCACTGGCTAATAGGTAATAACTAAAGTCACCCAACCACTTTAAGCTGTTACAGGGTAAATGGTTGCCTTCCAACCAATCACCACTGCACTGTATCCATACAACAATCACTTGTATGAATGAAGACTTGCTTGTTATGAACAATATTAAGTGTTGACATCCATCTTTACAGGTTTGACAGCTGTGTTTTAAGAGTTTCTGGTATGAAATGATGCCCTTTGGGCACTGCTCAGTTTCAGGAAAAACAGACTGACACTGTCATAAGCAGCATTACAAGTACCTTTTTTACTATTTTTTACTATTATTTGTTGCTCCCTCTACCCACCAAGACCGGCTTGATTGACATGCAGGTAGAAGCCCTGTAGCCTGATGTCAATCCCGTCAGAGTTGAAGGAGGATGGTGCACCGAGCATGACCGAGTCACTGCGTCCACTCCCCTGGGACTGGATACCAGTCACAGTGTGTGCCATTCAAAGTAATTTTTTTTGGCTCTATGCAGCATCTCATAGAAAAAGAAGATCAGGGTCAGAATGCCGTTCACATCACCTGTCAGGTCCTGCGCCTTGGACCAGACAAATTTGATATAATGCAAACAAATATAAATTACAATTAATTGCAGGGTAACATAAAGCTCTATTAGAAGTTTGCTCTTATTTCAGTTTTAGTATATCAATAGTCTGTTTTTGACTGTACTGGTAATGGCATTTTCCAGGGAATTATAGTCCAGCCAACCAGCACATGTGTAGTTTCAAATTAAAGGGATTTTGTCATCAGTGTCACCAGCAGATGGTACAGGCAGGTAGTGCAGGTCACACTGTAGTAAAGGATATTTACCTGCCCCTTATCCATGCTCCCGGTCATCCTTTATCCTCCTTATTTAAGACGTTAAGCTTGTTGTGGGCAGCGCTCCAGGAGTGCCATGGTTGTTTCTTCCCTAAAGCCTGCTCACAGCCAAATGGATTGAAAGAACAACAGCTGTGATGTCAGCATGCTTCTGGAGCGCAGCTTGTGGACCAAGCCTGCTGCCCAAATAAGGAAGATGACAGGTGAACAGGGCCACAGATCAGGAATAGGTAAGTATCATTAACATCAGTGTCATCCACACTACCAGCCTGTACCAACAAGTTAGTGCATGTAACACTGACAACAGATTCCCTTTTATAAAGGTCACTATAGAACAGAGCTAGTTGCACACAATTAGTAAGAAGCGGGTAAACCTAGAGATGTTATAGATATTCCACACATTTTTTTAAATTTAGTTTTTGCATTTGTGGCTCTATGTTGTTAATTAGAGTTATTTTTTATGGAACATGCCAACCACTCTAATTTAATAAAAAGTGTTGAAAAGTTCAAAACACTGTTAGAAACCACAAAACCAGGGTGGAGTACAAATCACACACAAAATAAAAACTAATACAAAATAGCAAACAAAAGCAGAATCCAGAGACTTGGTCAAATACACATTGAGGAGTCAGGAATTGAGGCAGTCACAGCCACATTAAGTATACAAGAGGGCAGCATTGTCAGTAGTCAGAACCAGGAACAGGAACCAGAGTGGATTTCAGCACTGAATCACAAACAAGAACACCAGGAATGTGCTTAGACATCAGAGCCCTAGACAGCTTATCTCTGTACAAATGAGGTGTACGGTTTGCTGAGAAATAAGTAGTGCAGCGGAGGATGTGTCTGTACCCTGATAAAACACCCACTACTTTCTGGCTTCTATAAAAGTTCAGATAGTGTATATACCTGTCATATTCCTGCCCATTGAACAGAAGAGTTGTAATGGTTGAATAGAGCTTTACAGCACAGATGTCACCCTGTTTTTTCTTTGCATAACTAACATAATAGTTAAAACTACCTTTACTTATCTTATTAAAGGGGTTGTCCAGGCATAGAAAAAAAACAGCTAATTTCTTTCAAAAACCGCTCCATGTCTGTCCCCAGGTTTTGTGTAGTATTACAACTTGGCTCCATTCACTTCAATGGAACTGAGCTGCAGAACCACACCCAACCCAAATTATCTCTGTTTTTCGATTCCTGGATAACCCCTTTAAAGGGATACTCCAGCATTTAACAACGTATCCTTTATCAACATTATAGAAGATGAACCCTTGGCATTCTCCAGAACCAGGTCCGGAATCTCCCTGCCGAGCCTGCGCTCCATGCATTCTCTATGTACAGTGCCCCATGCAGTGGGGAGATTTGTGCACTATAGGAGATAGTGGATAAATTGTATAAACTTTATTTGAATGTCTGTACCGGAGACAATCTAGGCAAAAAAAAAAAAATCAATTAACAGTTCACATTGCACTTGAGTCAGTTAAATTCTACCTGTCATGCAGTTTTGAGAGCTATGACATTAATAACGGTGCTTAATTACAGAGTTATTAGCATCTGCACCATTCACTTCTAATTACTCCGTTATTGAGGAAAGTGAACGATCCTACACACATTATCTCACCTAATAACTCCTGCACAAATCTGTAAGTTTTATTCATTTTCAAGTTGACATGAGACATTAACTTGACAATAGTTTTATGTGTCTAAATATCTAAGATATGTGCAATTTTACTAATATTTTATGATTGCTCTAATTGACCTACATAAAATCCCCTGAACAAAAAATAGCCTTGATTAAGTAATAATCCTACCATTACATGTCTACAGCTTCTATACAGATCGATGTGTCTCTGTGGTTACAGACTACAAATAAACCATGTATGTAGTCTGATCCTGCAGCAAATGTTAGGACAGTTCCATCTGACTTCTCTTCTACTGTGTGTAGGTTAGGAAAAAAGGGGACAAATGGATACACAGAGTTTGTATATAGTCTGGGACTAATATGGACATTAAAGCGTACCTGTCATAGTGCAAAAAAAAGAAAAAAGTGATATGTTACTCAGGACCCAATCCTGATCATGTACATATAAATGTTACGTTTCTCGGACCTATATATCCAGAGATATAAGCATTTATCTGCTGGTGAGTTACTTTTTCATTGTGCAGACTGGAGGGGGCGTGTCAGTCTGTCTCCCTCACAGGAGCAAGCCTGTGCAGTCAGCCAATCAGTACTCTCTACTCTGTAACCCTTTCCACTCTGGTTTTATGCTGTCATGTGTCAGAGGAAGATGCTTGGAGCTTGCCTGCAGTAATCAGAAGACATTATGGTGAATTCATAACAGGATGAAATGTATAAATATAAAAATAGATCTTCATAAAATTAGTGCAAGGATTTTTTAGATAAAAGTACAGCATTTTTATGAATACATGTTCTATCTGGTTTATCTTCTCCTAGTAAAGCTGGATGCTAATCAGCATAGCTGTCACTATGTGTGTCATTCATCTTTCAAAGACTCCTGAATGTCTGATCAACTTCTTTGTCATTCAGGAGTCCGAGAAAGCTTTGACTATTTCAGCATGCTGGGAGTTTTAGTTTAGTAACAACTGAAGCTGCAATGTTTGTAAATAACTGTGTTAGAGCAGTGTTGCCTCCAGCTGTTGTAAAACTACAGCTCCCAGCATGTCCACACATCCTTTATCTGTAGTTTTGCATATACTCAATAGAAATCTCCTATACTGGATACCGGTATGCTTTACGGCCGGTATCCAGTATGCTGTAAAATCTAGACTAGTCTGTCTGGCTAAAAGACAGGCGACCCCTAGTGGCAGCTATTTTGAGCTTGAATTTCAGGTGAAAATTAAATTTTTTTTTAACTGGTGTATATTGTGAAATGTCATATTATAATGAGTCCTGCAATATATGAAATGTTTTTAACAATGACAGTGCCTCTTTAAGGTATGTATAGGATAATATAGCATTAAGAATATTTGCTAATTTTATTGAATGAAAGTTAAATAGCCTTTTTAGAAATATTCAGTTCAAGTATATAGTACATGTAGAAATAGCAAACTAACAATTGACTTACACAAACAGCAGGATCTCATGTGCGTGATGCCACAACCCTTTCATTAATAAGTGTACCCACAGTCACTGCATGGAACTCAGTTGAACACAACCCTTCATCCGTTCCCCCCATAGCGCTGCTACAGCTGTTCGGTCCTCCGATCTTTCGCCTTCTTCCGTGTGCACGGATCATCACACTGCGCTCAGCCACTGCCCAGCCAAGGTGGGACATCGCTACGGCCGGCGATACACTAACTGCAGTGTGACAATCTGTGCACACAGAAGAAAGAAGAAGACCAGACTGGAGGACTAAACAGCTGTAGTGACGTTACGAGTGAGGAAGACGGAGGAAGGTGAGTTAAAGGGGTTCTCCGGTGCTTAGACATCTTATCCCCTATCCATAGGATAGAGGATAAGATGCCTGATCGCCGGAGTCCCGCCGCTGGGGACCCCCGTGATCCTGCACGCGGCACCCCGTTTGTAATCAGTCCCCGGAGCGTGTTCGCTCCGGGTCTGATTACGGATGACCACAGGGCGGGTGGCGTGTGACGCCACGCCTGCGCCCCCATGTGACTTCATGCTCCGCCCCTCAATGCATGCCTATGGGAGGGGGCGTGATAGCTGTCACGGCCCCTCCCATAGGCTTGTATTGAGGGGCGGAGCATGACGTCACACGCCGCCCGCCCTGTGGTTGTACGTAATCAGACCCGGAGCGAACACGCTCCGGGGACTGATTACAAATGGGGTGCCGCGTGCAGGATCACGGGGGGTCCCCAGTAAGCACCGGAGTACCCCTTTAAAGTTAGTTTTCTTCTCTTTTTTTCAGCTCAGGCACAACGGGCTGAAGATACTTTTCACTAGACTACTCCTTTAAAGGGTAGCTCCCACCATCCTATATTTTTTTTTTGCTAGCTCATCCCGTCCCCCATCCCCCCCGCTACGGCACTAGCCCGTTCCCTCCTCCCCCCCGCCCCGCATGCCCCGTTCCCTCATTACACTTGCAGTTACTGCAGAGTCCGGCAGCGGGCGTGCAGGGACAGCGGCGGCAACGAGGCGGCGGTGGCAATGTGCGGGAGGAGTGGCCTCCCAGCCAGTGGCCGGGGAGCCAATGCGCTCGCTCCCGCCTGTCTGATTGACAGGCAGGGAGCGAGTGCAGCCTAACTGAAAAAGGACTGATTGCGACTCCAAAATCAGTACTTTTTCAGTGGTCGGTTTTTAAATGTAAATTAAACCTTTTTAATGAAAAAGAATAAAAATAAAAGTATATTAGAGATATGTTGTAGTACATAATTAATACAACATATCAAAAAATAAAGTTGGTGACAGTGCCCATTTAAAGGTAGAGTTTCTACACAACCCTTTTTGAGGCCAACAAGTAATATTACACAGGAAGTGATACAACATGAGTTTACAAAGCAAAAATGAGAACTGGGCTGCAGTCCACCATGATCAGTTAAGAATGTGATAAGATAAAAAGGTTAAAGGTTATGATTATTTAGTACAACTCGTTTTTATTCATTTTAACATAACAGGTGATAATATAGAATAACAGTACTGTCACGATGCCGGCTGGCAGGTAGTGGATCCTCTGTGCCAGAGAGGGATTGGCGTGGACCGTGCTAGAGGATCGGTTCTAAGTCACTACTGGTTTTCACCAGAGCCCGCCGCAAAGCGGGATGGTCTTGCTGCGGCGGTAGTGACCAGGTCGTATCCCCTAGCAACGGCTCAACCTCTCTGGCTGCTGAAGATAGGCGCGGTACAAGGGAGTAGACAGAAGCAAGGTCGGACGTAGCAGAAGGTCGGGGCAGGCAGCAAGGATCGTAGTCAGGGGCAACGGCAGGAGGTCTGGAACACAGGCTAGGAACACACAAGGAAACGCTTTCACTGGCACTAAGGCAACAAGATCCGGCGAGGGAGTGAAGGGGAAGTGAGGTGATATAGGGAAGTGCACAGGTGTAAACACTAATTGGAACCACTGCGCCAATCAGCGGCGCAGTGGCCCTTTAAATCGCAAAGACCCGGCGCGCGCGCGCCCTAGGGAGCGGGGCCGCGCGCGCCGGGACAGAACTGACGGAGAGCGAGTCAGGTACGGGAGCCGGGGTGCGCATCGCGAGCGGGCGCTACCCGCATCGCGAATCGCATCCCGGCCAGAGGCGGTATCGCAGCGCCCCGGGTCCGTGGAACCGACCGGAGCGCTGCAGTGAGAGGAGTGTAGCGAGCGCTCCGGGGAGGAGCGGGGACCCGGAGCGCTCGGCGTAACAGTACCCCCCCCCTTGGGTCTCCCCCTCTTCTTGGAGCCTGAGAACCTGAGGACCAGACTTTTGTCCAGGATATTGTCCTCAGGTTCCCAGGACCTCTCTTCTGGACCACAACCCTCCCAATCCACTAAAAAGAAGGTTTTCCCTCTGACCTTTTTAGATGCTAAAATTTCTTTGACGGCGAAGATGTCCGAGGAGCCGGAGACAGGAGTGGGGGGAACAGATTTGGGAGAGAAACGGTTAATGATAAGTGGTTTAAGAAGAGAAACATGAAAGGCATTAGGAATACGAAGAGAAGGAGGAAGAAGAAGTTTGTAAGAGACAGGATTAATCTGGCGCAAAATCTTGAAAGGACCAAGATAGCGTGGTCCCAACTTATAGCTAGGGACACGGAAGCGGACATATTTGGCGGAGAGCCATACCTTGTCTCCAGGGGAAAAAATGGGAGGAGCTCTTCTTTTCTTATCCGCGAATCTCTTCATGCGTGAAGAAGCCTGTAAGAGAGAATTTTGGGTCTCTCTCCATATGATGGAGAGATCACGAGAAATTTCATCCACAGCGGGCAGACCAGAGGGCAAGGGGGTAGGGAGGGGGGGAAGAGGGTGACGGCCGTACACCACGAAAAACGGGGATTTGGAGGAAGATTCAGAGATTCTGAAATTATACGAGAATTCGGCCCAAGGTAGAAGATCTGCCCAGTCATCCTGGCGGGAGGAAACAAAATGTCGTAAATAGTCACCCAAGATCTGGTTAATTCTTTCTACTTGTCCATTGGATTGAGGATGGTATGCAGAAGAAAAATTTAATTTAATCTTGAGTTGTTTACAGAGAGCCCTCCAGAATTTAGACACAAATTGGACGCCTCTATCCGAGACGATCTGCGTAGGCAACCCGTGAAGACGAAAAATGTGTACAAAAAATTGTTTAGCCAACTGAGGCGCTGAAGGAAGACCAGGAAGAGGGATGAAATGTGCCATTTTGGAGAATCGATCAACGACCACCCAAATAACAGTGTTGCCATGGGATGGGGGTAAGTCAGTAATAAAATCCATACCAATCAGAGACCAAGGTTGTTCGGGAACAGGCAGAGGAAGAAGAAAACCAGCGGGCTTCTGGCGAGGAGTCTTATCCCGGGCACAGATAGTGCAGGCTCGCACAAAGTCCACCACATCAGTCTCTAGAGTCGGCCACCAATAGAAGCGAGAGATGAGTTGCACAGATTTCTTGATGCCCGCATGACCTGCGAGATGGGAGGAGTGACCCCATTTGAGGATTCCGAGGCGTTGGCGTGGAGAAACAAAGGTCTTTCCTGGTGGAGTTTGCCTGATGGAGGCTGGAGAAGTGGAAATCAGGCAGTCAGGAGGAATGATGTGTTGAGGAGAGAGTTCAATTTCAGAAGCATCTGAGGAACGAGAGAGAGCATCGGCCCTAATGTTCTTATCAGCAGGCCGAAAGTGAATTTCAAAATTAAATCGGGCAAAGAACAGAGACCACCTGGCCTGACGAGGATTCAGCCGTTGGGCAGACTCGAGGTATGAGAGGTTCTTGTGATCGGTGTAAATAATAACTGGAAATCTTGATCCCTCCAGCAGATGCCTCCATTCCTCAAGTGCTAATTTAATGGCTAGAAGCTCTCGATCCCCGATGGAGTAGTTCCTCTCCGCCGGAGAGAAGGTCCTAGAAAAAAAACCACAAGTAACAGCATGCCCGGAAGAGTTTTTTTGTAGAAGGACAGCTCCAGCTCCCACTGAGGAGGCATCAACCTCCAATAGGAAGGGTTTAGATGGGTCAGGTCTGGAGAGCACGGGAGCCGAAGAGAAGGCGGACTTGAGTCGTTTAAAGGCGTCTTCCGCTTGAGGAGGCCAAGACTTGGGATCGGCATTTTTTTTGGTTAAAGCCACAATAGGAGCCACAATGGTAGAAAAATGTGGAATAAATTGCCTGTAATAATTGGCGAACCCCAAAAAACGTTGGATGGCACGGAGTCCGGAGGGGCGTGGCCAATCTAAGACGGCAGAGAGTTTATCTGGATCCATTTGTAGTCCCTGGCCAGAGACCAAGTATCCTAGAAAAGGAAGAGATTGGCATTCAAACAGACATTTCTCAATTTTAGCATAGAGTTGATTGTCACGAAGTCTCTGAAGAACCATACGGACATGCTGGCGGTGTTCTTCTAGATTGGCCGAAAAAATTAGGATATCATCAAGATATACAACAACACAGGAGTATAACAGATCACGAAAAATTTCATTAACAAAGTCTTGGAAGACAGCAGGGGCGTTGCACAGGCCAAAGGGCATGACCAGATACTCAAAGTGTCCATCTCTGGTGTTAAATGCTGTTTTCCACTCATCCCCCTCTCTGATGCGGATGAGGTTATAGGCGCCTCTTAAGTCCAATTTAGTAAAGATGTGGGCACCTTGGAGGCGATCAAAGAGTTCAGAGATGAGGGGTAAGGGGTAGCGGTTCTTAACCGTGATTTTATTAAGTCCGCGGTAGTCAATGCAAGGACGTAGAGAGCCATCTTTTTTGGACACAAAGAAAAATCCGGCTCCGGCAGGAGAGGAGGATTTACGGATAAAGCCCTTTTTTAGATTCTCCTGGACGTATTCAGACATGGCAAGAGTCTCTGGGGCAGAGAGAGGATAAATTCTGCCCCGGGGTGGAGTAGTGCCCGGGAGGAGGTCGATAGGACAATCATAAGGCCTGTGAGGAGGTAGAGTCTCCGCTTGTTTTTTGCAGAAAACATCCGCGAAGTCCATATAGGCCTTAGGGAGACCGGTTACTGGAGGAAGCACAGAGTTACGGCAAGGGTTACTGGGAACCGGTTTTAGACAGTCCTTGGAACAAGAGGGCCCCCAACTCTTGATCTCCCCAGTGGACCAATCCAGGGTTGGGGAATGAAGTTGAAGCCAGGGAAGTCCAAGGAGAATTTCCGAGGTGCAATTGGGGAGGACCAAAAGTTCAATCCTCTCGTGATGAGATCCGATGCTCATTAGAAGGGGCTCCGTGCGGAAACGTATGGAACAGTCCAATCTTTCATTGTTTATACAATTGATGTAAAGGGGTCTGGTGAGACTGGTCACTGGGATGTTGAACCTGTTGACGAGAGAGGCCAAAATAAAATTTCCTGCAGATCCAGAGTCTAAGAAGGCCACAGAAGAGAAGGAGAAGGCAGAGGCAGACATCCGCACAGGCACAGTAAGACGTGGAGAAGCAGAGTGGACATCGAGGATTGTCTCACCTTTGTGCGGAGTCAGGGTACGTCTTTCCAGGCGGGGAGGGCGGATAGGACAATCCCTCAGGAAGTGTTCGGTACTAGCACAGTACAGGCAGAGGTTCTCCATGCGGCGTCGTGTCCTCTCTTGAGATGTCAGGCGAGACCGGTCGACCTGCATAGCCTCCACGGCGGGAGGCACAGGAACAGATTGCAGGGAACCAGAGGAGAGAGGAGCCGAGGAGAAGAAACGCCTCGTGCGAACAGAGTCCATATCTTGGCGGAGCTCCTGACGCCTTTCGGAAAAACGCATGTCAATGCGAGTGGCTAGGTGAATAAGTTCATGAAGATTAGCAGGCATTTCTCGTGCGGCCAGAACATCTTTAATGTTGCTGGATAGGCCTTTTTTAAAGGTCGCGCAGAGGGCCTCATTGTTCCAGGATAATTCAGAAGCAAGAGTACGGAATTGTACGGCATACTCGCCAACGGAAGAATTACCCTGGACCAGGTTCAACAGGGCAGTCTCAGCAGAAGAGGCTCGGGCAGGTTCCTCAAAGACACTTCGAATTTCCGAGAAGAAGGAGTGTACAGAGGCAGTGACGGGGTCATTGCGGTCCCAGAGCGGTGTGGCCCAAGCCAGGGCTTTTCCAGACAGCAGGCTGACTACGAAAGCCACCTTAGACCTTTCAGTGGGGAACTGGTCCGACATCATCTCCAAGTGTAATGAACATTGGGAAAGGAAGCCACGGCAAAGCTTAGAGTCCCCATCAAATTTATCCGGCAAGGATAGTCGTAGTCCAGAAGCGGCCACTCGCTGCGGAGGAGGTACAGGAGCTGGCGGAGGAGATGGTTGCTGGAGCTGTGGTAGTAACTGTTGTAGCATAACAGTCAGTTGAGACAGCTGTTGGCCTTGTTGCGCAATCTGTTGTGACTGCTGGGCGACCACCGTGGTGAGGTCAGCGACAACTGGCAGAGGAACTTCAGCGGGATCCATGGCCGGATCTACTGTCACGATGCCGGCTGGCAGGTAGTGGATCCTCTGTGCCAGAGAGGGATTGGCGTGGACCGTGCTAGAGGATCGGTTCTAAGTCACTACTGGTTTTCACCAGAGCCCGCCGCAAAGCGGGATGGTCTTGCTGCGGCGGTAGTGACCAGGTCGTATCCCCTAGCAACGGCTCAACCTCTCTGGCTGCTGAAGATAGGCGCGGTACAAGGGAGTAGACAGAAGCAAGGTCGGACGTAGCAGAAGGTCGGGGCAGGCAGCAAGGATCGTAGTCAGGGGCAACGGCAGGAGGTCTGGAACACAGGCTAGGAACACACAAGGAAACGCTTTCACTGGCACTAAGGCAACAAGATCCGGCGAGGGAGTGAAGGGGAAGTGAGGTGATATAGGGAAGTGCACAGGTGTAAACACTAATTGGAACCACTGCGCCAATCAGCGGCGCAGTGGCCCTTTAAATCGCAAAGACCCGGCGCGCGCGCGCCCTAGGGAGCGGGGCCGCGCGCGCCGGGACAGAACTGACGGAGAGCGAGTCAGGTACGGGAGCCGGGGTGCGCATCGCGAGCGGGCGCTACCCGCATCGCGAATCGCATCCCGGCCAGAGGCGGTATCGCAGCGCCCCGGGTCCGTGGAACCGACCGGAGCGCTGCAGTGAGAGGAGTGTAGCGAGCGCTCCGGGGAGGAGCGGGGACCCGGAGCGCTCGGCGTAACAAGTACATTCTTATAGGACTGAGCATAATAGTCATATATGACTGAGAGTAATGTCTCTAGAGTTTATTCAATGACTCTTTGTATGAAATGGAGCAGTCCGTTCTGTGGAGTGAGCACACAAGTCTTGTTTATATCTCACAGGTACGATTATGATTATTTTCATCACGCATGCACACAGTGATATAAAGGGTAATAATACACAGTAATGTGCATGGATAGTCCACTAAATCATGTTTGAGTACAGGGATAATGCACATAGTAATGTCCCAGTGTGCACAGTAATTATGCTCACTGTATTGTCATAGCACTGGAATAATGCACACAGTAATGTCGCAGTCAGCTCAGTAAGAGTTCTATTACACATACTGGATTATATCATGCCAGTATGTAAGAAGGCCAGCTGATGAATGAGCAAATGCTTGTCATTGGCTATTGGCTGCACATCTCACTGGGTAATAGAGGATCTGATGGATGATTTAGTGATCATTCGTACTACATGCACGACGCTCGAGCCCTGTCATAGGCCGTTGCTCCAGCAGACCCTCATAGGAACTGGATGTTACAGTTTGGTATGCCTATTGTCTTCACTGTGTGCATTGTACTGTATGATAGTTAGAGCATTGTTTTGCCTATATATGTGCTGTTAATGCACACGTGTGACTATGCACACTTTTCCTTATGTAACTTATTAATGTGGATCTGTCTGTGAGCAACGCCTTTGTCTCTCCACTTTGTGGATGCTTCTCCCTATATGTGATTTTAAATTAACATTTTAATGCATACCCAATAAAATTATGTAATTTTTATATTATAAGTGTCTCCATTCTCTTTTTCTGCTGCGATATTTGTGTAGGAGTACACAATAGGTTGATTGTAATAAATACTATCTTGATATATTGATACAAAACTTTGTTTGCTGTTGTACTTATATGGGGATAAGATATCTTAGCGCCGGAGTACCCCTTTAAAGAGGCTGCAGCACCCACTCTGGTCCATTCGGACAGCTGGGCCTGATCTAATATTATTGGCCTATATTGAGATTTTAAAAGGTTGTCTACATAAAAAAAATGATATCTCACACATTTCCTTTATGTTATTGGATATTCTATGCACATCTTTATGAAAATCATCAGAAAAGAAGCATAATCATTATTTATAAGATCAGATTTATAAGATGTGAGCCATGTTTTTATCTTTTTCTGTAATATATACAACAGGCTCATTGAATAGGTATGGCTAAACAAAATGATGTAGTATGTGTAAGACAGCTAGAAGGTTCTGTGAGTAGAATAGTATATCATGCTGCACTCAAACCATTATGTAGATTTTTCTATACATTACCCACTGTATTGTCCAATTTAACATCTCAGCTACATTGTATCCCTTCTCTATGATGAGCAATTTGTTTATTTACATTGTTTTAGGGCCGTATATATTTTGACATTTATTCCGTCTACAATGAACAGTAGGAGGGTCTCGTAAAGTCTTCTTTAAAA
Organism: Hyla sarda; assembly: GCF_029499605.1. Taxonomy (NCBI): domain Eukaryota; kingdom Metazoa; phylum Chordata; class Amphibia; order Anura; family Hylidae; genus Hyla; species Hyla sarda. The sequence goes on from NC_079192.1 coordinate 304,089,250, forward strand.
TCCTAAATGATGGTGTGAAACATGCTCTAGAAACATTATTTATTCCACTTCTGACACTGGGCAACAGCCCAAGTCTATAAGTGCAAGCATCCAAACTCTCTTTTACTGTGACAAGTATTAATGGAACACTTGGCTCTATGATGAGTTGTATGATGTTCAAAAGAAGCCCCATTCCTGAGATGACGCAGCCTGCAAGTATGTTAATGCCGAGACGTTCTCTGCTCCCCTAAGTCAGTAAGATGGAAAATGTGGAGGTCTATTTTCCCATAGTGAAACAAAACAAAGCCGACTTACGATAATGAAACCTAAAAGTAGCCTGGAGACTGTGTCTTTGGACTTTAGTATAAAATATAAAGGTTAAGAATGAACAGGATTGTCTAAATCTGCCTACATTAAAATTCACACATTTAATTCTAAACAACTGATAATTTATGTATTTTTGATGACCTTTTTTGTTTTTACAGTAAAAACTATAAATGAGCTTCCAAAATGTGTGGTCCAGCTCCATACTATAGTATGCACTTTTTGGGTACGTTCACATGGGCGGATTACCTGCGGAATTTCCACAGCTTATTTCCGGCTGAAAATCCGCAATGGATTTTGCTACCATTGACTTCAATGGGTCCGAAGGAAAATCTGCCTCTATTGTGGATTTTCTGCTGACCCATTGAAGTCAATGGTAGCAAAATCTGCTGCGGATTTTCCACAGCAAATACGCTGCTGAAATTCCGCAAGTAATCCACCTGAGTGAATGTACCCTAAGGAATTTTTGCTGCAAATCTGCTGCCAATTTGATGCTGCAGGTTTTGCTGCCCGATGACTTCAATGGGCAGCAAAATCTGCTGAAGCAGATCTGTAGCAGAAAATATGCACGTGTGAACGCACCTTTATGGTATGTCCACACCATTTATTTTCTGTGCTGATCTGCTGCAGATTTGCTTCCCACTGAAGTTAACGGGCAGCAAAATCTAAAAAGTAATCATATTAATCGGCGCTATCATATTATGAAGTTGTGGATATTACTTTACTTAAATAAAAGTTATAGGCAGAATAAAAGTATATATCTAATAGAGTACAACGTTTTAAAGCAGTAAAATAAACTAAAGGAATTTTGTTGCGGAATAAATGGTTATAGCGCAATGCTCTGCATTCAACCTATAGGAAGTAAATAAAGTGCAACGTGCTGCAGTATATATATAATTCCGCATTTAATTAGTACACTTTCTGTATTCTCTGAGAGATAGAAAATGAAGGTGCAATACTCTGCAGTGCTAAATTTCAAGTAAAGTTCAATAATGTGCAGAAATAGTGCTAAATTCCGTATCTCGGTTGTATTAACACTAGTCAAAGAGACGCAATGCTCTGCATTATTTGTCACACAATTTGCTCATGGTATTTGTGCCTGCATGGTTAATACCTGTGTATCCTTATGAATTAATCTCTGTTTCCTGGATTGTCCTAAACGGTGTAGTCCGGAGTGTATATAGTATGTCCACGGTGTAATAGTTGTAAAATGTAGCAATGGTATCTGGGAAGGACAGGAGACTGCCGGTGGCATCTCTACTGATCACTTTCCCGCTGGAGTCTGTGGGGATCGTGATAGCTGTAAGTGACGTCATTACAGGTTGTGAGAGAGGGAAAAAAACATCCAACGTGTTTCGGAAGTGATGTAACTTCCTTCCTCTGGGATTACGTGCTCTGTTCTGTCTTACGATTTTTAGCTCCAGGTCCTGCTGTTAAGTCATGTATTGTATTCCTATAATGCCAGATAACTTATTCATTTATGTAATTAATTATTCAATAAGGCTGAATAATTCCATATCCATATTCAGTCCCTGCGGAGTGAGTGTGCTTAGTTAAAAAATGCAACAGGTTTCTGCCCATGACATTTGTGCAATGTCCCCCCCACCATGCGGTGATTTTTTTTTTACCGAAAAATTTAGCAAAAATCTATATTTAAAGGAGTATTCCAGGCAAAAACTTTTTTTTAATATATCAACTCGCTCCGGAAAGTTAAACAGATTTGTAAATTACTTCTATTTAAAAATCTTAATACTTTCAATAGTTATAAGCTTCTGAAGTTTTCTGTCTAACTGCTCAATGATGATGTCACGTCCCGGGACGTGAGTCATCAGAGAGCAGTTAGACAACAAACAAAAAAACTCAACTTCAGAAGCTAATAACTATTGCAAGGATTAAGATTTTTTAATCGAAGTAATTTACAAATCTGTTTAACTTTCCGGAGCCAGTTGATATATAAAAAAAGTTTTGGCCTGGAATACTCCTTTAATCCTTATTTTGGATCTTATTTCTTAGAGCTTTTCTCTGTAGTAGTTCTACTGTGGACTTTTGCTGAGGGTTGTTCCATACAAAGCTTTTTTTTTTTTTTTTTAAATATGCCAAAGGTTGGGGAATTACAAATTTCTTATATTTCCTAATAATAATAAATGATAATTTATATAAATATATTGGCTAGAAAACATAAGGCTCAGTATTCTGTTTCATGCTGTAAAGTTCCTGTTGTTTTTGACAGTAAGAAAAGATCAATATGCAGAATTATTCTTACCATCAAGACATTGGAACCCTAATGAACACCATTATAAGGCCATTATCTATACCAAGAAAAAACAAGCTGCAGACCCAAAAATGAGTATAAATACAAGGAACTTTATTAATAGAAACCATAATAGGAGACACATACATCTAAAAACATTTTAAAAGGCTCCCAAGTGAGCCTAAAAACATCACTGGGGAAGGGGACATGACCCCCCAACCCCTACCCTGCCCTGATATCAATATAGAAATATAGCTAATGCTCCAAAGTGGTATGTGCAAAATAACAGAAAGTCATCAGATAAATATATATATAATGCAAATCAGGCAATAATACAAAATAAGTGCAAAAAGAGGCAAACCACAGGGAGAGCAAAGCCCCACGCGTTCCATCACTCCCTGGTGACTTCCTCAGGGACCATTATAAGGCAACTGAATCCATGAGGCTATGTCTCCACATGGTTTTTTTTCTGGCATTTTTATTTTTTAAACTGTCACTGTAGTTTTTGAGCCAAAGTCAGAAGTGGATCCTGTAGGAAGGAGAAGTATAAGTCCTTCCTTTATATTTCCCATTTCTTTTGTATCCACTTCTGCCTTTGGCTCAAGAACTGCAGTGGCAGCTTTCCAAGAAAATGTCAGAAAAAACCTGCGTGGAAACCTATAGCCTAATACCTGTTATGGAAGCCATGATAGAAATGGCAAACATAGAAGAAAGATCTCCCCATAACAAATTGAAATGGGCCTCCTATTATAGCTTCTGATTTCGCTCCCCAGGACAAAAGGTCTGGTGTTTATTTTCCCTTGCTTTCCGCGACCCTTTGGTCAATACCTCCCTCCATTAAAGTGCTGAAAATGCAGATTCCTGGATTCCCATATTCTTACCAATAAAAAAAGGAATAGGCCCAACCAGGATAGAGCCCTCTCTCTCCAAGGGTCCCATAGCGGGCGCATGGTCTGACAGTCTTGTACATATACCCATGCATGATAGTATGAACAGAGCCTAAGATGAATTTTCTAAACAGACAGCTACACAAATGAAACAAACTACAGTAAACTAATTTAATCATCAGTATTGGCAAAACCAATCTCTTATGCCACTATCCAGACATTATTGTTCTTGACCACTGTTAAATCAAGCATGTGTTATTGTTTTTTGTGTGGTAGCGGTGCAGCTCTATGCTACATCACTAGATATATGTGTGTTGGTACCAGAACATACTCATTTTAATTAGTTTATTAATAATAATTCCTGACAGCCTTGATGTAATCTTTTCCTTGGCACTAATGGACTATTATTTTCTATGATTACACTAACGTCAAGAATGCCTCGTTCCCGGCAGTAGTTTTTTATACATTAGTCACTTTATTTAATTAGTGTTTGAGAGTACACTTCTTACAAATTATACCAACAAATCGTAAAAGGTCAACTACCCAGCTAACCATTAAAAAAAAAAAAACTTGAATATTTTAAATGTTGGCATTATAAGGCAGTGATCTTATTGACTTGGTGCTTTAATGAACATTTTAATCAAATAAATAGCACTAAGTATTTGACAAAGGCTCTGACATTACCTTATGCAATATCAATTCACTGCACTTGCCTGTTTATATAAGCAGTTTAGATTGGGACATTTTTTTAAGAACATTCTGATAATGTATTTATTTTCTCCTTTTTTTATTTAATAAATAACAGGAAGGTTATATTCTATAATATATATGTACAGACACAATGTACATATGTACAGTAAATACAGACACTTGTGCAAACAAGCCTTAGATTTTGCATGGGGGGGGGATTTATCAAGTTTCTGCATTATTATATATAGAGAGAGAGAGAATTAAAAAAAAACAATGGCATGTGTTATTTATTCTTTGGGTCAATACAATTAAAATTATACCCCTAATAACATACTTTTCTATTACTGCTGCGCTTAAAAAAAATCACCAACTTTTTAACCAATTTAGTGCGTTTAAAATCCCCCTATTTTGAAGACCTATAACTTTTTCATTTTTCCGTATAAGAGGCGTTATGAGGGCTCATTTTTTGTGCCGTGATCTTTACTTTTTATTGATACCATATTTGCTTATATAAAACTTTTAATAAATTTTTTATAAATTTTTTGGGGAATAAAATGTTATAAAAAAGCAGCTATTTTGGACTTTTTTTTTTTTTACGTTCACGCCGTTCACCGTACGGTATCATTAACATTTTATTTTAATAGTTCAGATATTTATGCACGCGGCAATACCAAATATGTATATAAAATATTTTTTTTAACACTTTTTGGGGGTGAAATGGGGAAAATGGGACAATTTAACTTTTTATTGGGGGAGGGGGTTTTTCAATTTTTTTTTTACTATTTATAGCAATCAGTCAATTGCTAATCCTGTTTAGTGCTATGTATAGGAAACAGCACTGATCAGGGTTATGGGTCATCTTCTGCTCTAGTCTGCGGGAAGGCAGATCAGAGCAGAAGACTCCGGGAAGACAGCGGAGGCAGGTGTTGGGACCTCCGGCTGCTGTGCTGGATGATCGAATCACCGCGTCAGCGCTGCGGGCGATCCAATCATCCATTTTAGTGTCCGCAATGCTGCAGATGCTGTGATCTGTATTGATCACGGCATTAGAGGGGTTAATGGCGGACATCCGCGGGATCGCGGGTGTCCGCCATTACCGGCGGGTCCCTGGGTGCGATCAACAGCCGGGACCTGCTGCGCATGATCCGGGCATCGCTCCGCAGTTATGCTTAGGACGTAAATGTACGTCCTGGTGCATTAAGTACCACGTCACCAGGACGTACATTTACATCCTTCGTCGTTAAGGGGTTAAAGGCGCTAGCTAAGCGGGTACAAATAGAGTTTATACATTTATCATCTGCATAAAAATAAAATAAATAAAATAAATAAAGTATACTCCACTCCTTAACTGTGTTTTTCATTGTGCTCTTTTTCAGCAAGATCATTTTTGCAAATTAACCTAGTTTATGTCTGTAATTACATTAAATTACATTAAATTTAATGATTTGTGTGTATTCTATTGAGCTGCCAACACGCTAGAAAATAAGCCTCAAATACACTTAAAACATAATTGCAAATAAAAGAAAAAAACATGTGCAAAATACATATTTCAGAAGCATTTATGCCTTTACGTACTTTCATGCTTCTATTTTAGCTCACGTGAACATACTCTGACATGTTGCAGCCAGATGTGTATTTTGGGGGCAGTTGCCTTTTTGTCAAAATGCAGCATGCTGTAAGCGTTTAAGGCATTCTTTTCCCTAGGCTCTTCATTGTAGAAAAAAAAAGCTTTACAGGTATTTTACATGCGTTTTTAACACCACATAAAGCATACAACTACCTAACATTTGGCATGTGTCTCCCTAGAGGAACTAACATAGGTAAATAATTGACATTAAAACATCTGACTCTGTTTGCTTAACCCTTGATACATTACTATCAATTCTAATTGTTGACCTCTTTTGATGGCTTATTCTAAATCCCAGCATTGTAAACAACATTGGTTCATGCTCACATAAAGACATCTATGGTCTTCGAAAAATTGCAGTATGTTTCTTTGCTTTTTTTTACACCCTAAATTCCTGTTTGTTCTTTTCCCTTAACCCCGTAGAGATGTAGCAAATTTTTTTCCCGCTTTTTTCTCTTTTCCTTAAGCTATAACTTAGGCAAAGCAGTATGAGAGCATATTTATATACATATATTTAGTAGGACAAGCTGTTCTTTTTATTTGACACCTTTAATTTGACCAAATAATATATTGTTAAACAAAGAAATAATATTTGTGGGATGAAAAGGAAAACAAAAACGCAATTCTGCCATCTAAAGTTTATTGAGATCATCATAGTATAGAAAAAAAAATACAATATGAAGAAGCATTGAAAAAAATAAAGAAAAACAGCACATGATAACCAAACCAAGGGAGGGTCTCAATATGAAGCAGTATTTGATACAAATAGAGAACAACCGAAGCACAAAAATGACTTTTTGATTGCTTTTAATTCAATACTTTTTGAAATGTGAGGTGACCAAAAAATATAAATTCATTGCTTTTTTTAAATAATTTTTAAAAACATGTTTTACTATACTTTTCACTTCACCAAGGGGGCTTAAATATACAATTGCTTGATTGGGTCTACAGAAAACTTCCATACTTGTGTATTGCAGTGTTCTGTCATCTTCCTCAGTTAGGGTCTAATAAAATCATGGACGTCTTCACTAGGTTAGGCCCCCTTCACATATATCAGTTCTCCGGCAGGGTTTCTCTCCAGCATGCACTGGAGGGAAACTGATTGTGAACAGTCCCATTCAATTGAATAGGATCAGTTCTACCATCATCCGGCGTCTCAATTTGGACAATGGTTGGACATGCAGGACTGGCACTGGTAGGGGAATGCATCTTGTTGTGATACCCCGTCCAGCATTCAGCAATAATAGACGCCGGATGCTAAACAGATGATGACAAGTGAAGCACATTGGGGGACATTTAAAAAAATCATAAATTTGTGACCACTGCAAAGGTAAGGCTGCTTGTAACTTTTTTTTTACCCACAAAAGTCGCACAAAAAAGTGCTTAGGCACACATAGACTTTTTGTGCGCCCAGAGTAAGCAAAAAAAAAAAAAGCCTCTAAATACCTTAATAAATGTCGCCACTGTCATCAGTTGTACCATCCGTTGTGTTGATTTTGAGGCTGGGTTTGCGCCGGACCTTACCAAATGCCAACCTAATGACACCCTGGAATTACATAATGTGGGCTTTCCTCTTAACTGCAGTATATAATGGGTTAAATGGCTAGGATTTGGAGTTATCTCCAATTCTGTCATCCACCACTTGCTGATGTATGGTGGATGTTGCAAAAGGTTTAATGAACCTGCCAGCTCTACAGACCTGGCTATTTTAGTAAATACTTCTATTCTTTGTAAAATAATTATACAAGAGCACCTTTTCTTAGAACTGTTCAATTCTTCTCCATTATTCTGGAGGAAAATGTATGAATAAATGACCAACTCAGTGTTACTTTTGGTCAAAGGGGCTGTGTCCATAAAGAGTCTGTTACTGCCAGTACTGCTTAGATAGTGTCAGACTGTGTAGACGCACTTCCATATACTAGTAACACCTAGCTCTCAATATAGTCTAAACATTCCAGGAGGAATAACAGGAAAGATGCTCTATACTGGTTATATTATGTGTAATAAAAAGTATTTAATATAAAAGACAAGTCAAGAGAACTGACGGGTCTGATTTAAAGTTTGCATCACTTTAGAGATCTAAAAAACCAAAGTGACTGGAATATTCATGATGGATTTCTATACAGTTCCCCCACCAGCATGAGGTATGAGGTTTTCATTAGAGGTCATTTTACAAAGGCTCTAATAAATCACACCATGGTGAAAAGGTGAGCACGTGCATAGGTTGGTATCGAACAGCTCATCATGTTCATATAGATGAGAAAGCCCAAGAAAAGCTTATCAACTGGAGTGTCAATATTCATGATGGAAATGTAATATAGATGTAGCTTAACCTTTCTCTGTATAGCAGGATGCATTTCCTGACAGGTTGCAGAGCTAAAATGCCAGAGTACAATTCGCTGCCACGGGATCATCTTTTGAATTAAATTCCATTGGTTAGCTGGAGAGCTATATTACGTGACATTTGCTGAAACCAGATTTTAAACATTCCATTAGTTAAGTGTTAGCTGAGCTGATAGGAAGGCCACATTGATGAATAGTGCTATAAATTGTCTCCCTGGAAACATAGGGACTATCTCGCAAAACTCAGCTGCAACACTAATAAACCATAAGGAAATAAAACTCAAGATAAGTATCATAAAAATATTTAAACTTATGTTTTTTATTTCCATTCATTAGACATTATGATGAAGCAGTTTTTTTTCAGTTGAGGAAATTTCTATTTTTTCTATAGTACTGTATTCTTACAGTATTCTAAGTAGAACAGTCTAGGTATAGATACAAAATAATCCATTTTTTATATCAGGGATCTTAGATTTGTGGATTTCCAGGCCACATGTGAACTGAAATTCATGCATTTTATATACTCCTGCACTTCTTTTATACCTAAAGAGGTTATCCCAAGATGCAAAGTTATCGCCTATCTGGCATAACTCAAAAAAGGAGTCTTCCAAGAATAAATACTGAGTGATGGCAATGTATGATTGATGGGTGTCTGGCCACAAGTAAACCCCATAAGATGATTATTGCTAATTGAGACATCGGCTCTGTTCATATGTGAGGCTGTGCGCTTGGGCAAAGAGAATGATAAATTCACTGACACTCCTGGGGGCAGGGTTTAGGGATCAATGCAAACTATAACTGGTCCCAAAAGCTATCCCTTCATACTTGGATGATCCGCCATAACACCAGCCCCCTTAGCTAGCTAAGTGCAGGGGCATAAAGGATAGTCAGAGGAAACAGGTCGACAGCACAGGGCAAAAGGGTACAAAATCAGAATCTAAGAGTTAGAACAAGCAATGGGTCAAACCTAGAGGTTGCATAATAAAATAATATCAAATATAGGCAACATCAGAAAACAGATACAAGAGGTCAAACCAGGAGAGGAACATAGTGCAGAACTAGTATGCAAGGGATGGTCAGATCACAAGCAAAGGTCAGGATACACAATTCAGGTCACAGGAGATACAAGCAACAGCTGTCAAGTTTAAATATCCCACCCTCAGAAGGTGTGAACACCAGCACTAAAGCTGATTGGCCGGCAGGGCTGTTAATAGTACCACACTGACACACAGCTCTGCAACAAGCAGACCTGGTCATCATAGAGACCCAGGTATGTACCCAGCGGCGTCCTTCAGTGATGCAAGAACAAGGACGGATACGTTTATGACATTCCCTTCTTTAAATATTAAATGTTAATCCCCGGCTTATTGAACATGTTAAACAATGCCACAATAGTGAGCCTACTGTTTTACAGTTTGCAGGTTTAAAATTGGTTGCTGTCCCATATAATGGAGGAGATAGACAAAAATTATTGTTGCAATGTGAGGCAAGATTGATAATGCATAGGACCGTTAGGACTAAATGATAAGACAGATATGCCTTTTTTTTTTTTAAATGCATATGTATAGATTTTCTGTATTATGTAAGTGGGACTCTCCCATGTTCTTTTTATTTCTGCTTAGAAAACACAATAAGTTACAGTTTTTGCACTTGGCATATTATTTAGAAGTTCCCTTTTTTTTATAACTATCTTATCCATATCTCTCCGATGGTAATATAATAGAAGATTGGGTTATCAAATTACATTTTTGCCCTCCTCTTCTTTCACCTTTGTCATTTATGCCAGGCTCCATAAATGTTGTCGCTGAGTGCACAGGTTCCGGTCTCCTTGGAGAAGGCATCATCGGCTGCTATGCAACCCGGTCATGTGTTCAGCACTTCAGTGACGCCGGCATAGCTGACCCAGTAACGGAGTTTCTCCGCCCTGGATGGGGGTGTTAGCTCTCACGTGAGTCGGATCATGTGACATCTGAGGAAGCGGCTGTACAAGGATTGCCCGGGATCCTAGGGAAGAAAAGGGACCTGCGCAGAAGAAACACAATGGACCGGCATGCAATTATGAATCAAGGTAGTTTAGAAGGTGGATACTTAAGGAGAGGTATGGTGGTAGATAGTTAGAGCCAGACGATGCGCTGAGTAGCGTGAAACACGTTTCGCTCCTTCCTGCACTCGCTTCTATGTACCCCGTTCTAACTGAATTAAAGCACATCAAAGATGACTGGTGAGTGCGACCTTGTTCTTTTCTTGCAGATTTAATTTACAAATCTGATTAACTTTCCGGAGCCAGTAGATATAAAAAAAAAGTTTTTTTTCTGGAATACCCCTTTAAATCTGGGTGGCAGAGTTGTAAGTTACCCTGTGACTTAACCGATTCTTTTCATGAAGTTGGACAGACTTGGCTGCCAGGGACCCAGGCTGTGTCTGCAGAACAATGAGATGGAGTAGAAGGCCAGTAAGCCATAAACTATTACAGATGCTCTGGGAGGGTACAGCATGGTAATCTAGCCATACAGGACCAGGAGGGCTTGTCAGGATGGAAAAAAAAAACTAAAGCTAAAATAACCAGGGACAGTCTAGACAGTCTATAGGTCCAAGTTTTGGAAGGGTCTTGCATATGTGAAAATTAGGAGCCAAGGGGTTACTAGTTAAACATACCCAAAATGGAACCCAATAGGAGAATAAGGAGACAAGAGGCTTTCTGGGTACACAATCCAACAGAATCAATAGCCGGAAAATCCAAGCACACAGTAGAATGCAGTAAAAAAAGGAAACTAAATTCACAGCCACCTGCCAAAGGCAAGAGACTGGTTTACAGATGAAGTCAATATCATCTTAATCCCTGGTACATTAATATATTGTACTGCATTCCTGAAGTTGGGATAAGTTATCTGTATGCGTTACACACACCTAAGTTTAATATAAATCCTCAATTATTGGCCTTATCTTGACGCCTGTTGTATTAGGATATCTGATCACAACATATTGATGTGTAGTGTTAACACACACAATATTTTATATGCAAGTTATGGAATATTCAGAAAAAGTTATTGATCATATAAGTTATTTTAAAAGTGAAGAAGTTATTTTAGCACTATTGTAAAATTCCACTTCTATATTAAAATAAATTAGTATTAAAAAAATATATTTTAGTAATACATTTATCATTTTGCAGATTTGTAGAATTTATATTATTATCCTTATTCAATCTATTACTCAGCATAGGACCTGTCTGTGATAGAGGAAACAGCCCCTGATCAGGAAATGCACCTTTATCTTCATGTAAGTTTCTATGACAGAAGTGTTTTTCCTACGTTACTAGTACTGGATTAGTAAGGGGTAAAGCCAGATAATTGACTATCTGCAACTATTCTCTCATGCGGCAACCAATGGCCACACAAATTTGCCGGTAAAACCACAGTTAAACCTTAAATAAAATGATGTAACCATTGGCCACTGCATGTAGGTATGGTTTAGGGACATATAAAGCAGCAAGTAAACAATTATTCTTGAAGCTGATGTGTTAGAAGCAGGAAAAATAGACAAATGCAAAGTAATATTAACAAGAGCCAGAGTGTGATAATAGGCGACTGGGTCCGAGCGTCTCTAAAACAGCAGAAGGAACATTTATCATTGGAGGTAGAGGTTTTGTTTTTTTTTGCTTAGTTTGGACACATTGTTGCAGGTGCGCCTAAACATAGATTAATGCGAGAATTCTTAAAGACTGGAGGTTAGGCAATTTGGTGTAAATACGTTGATTGATTTAGGAATTGCACAAATTTATCACATGCGACTTTTGCACCAAAAAGTTGCAAACCCTTTAAAAACACTGCAAGTATACACCAGCCCTCACTTGGCTTACAAAACTGCCTTTAGAGAGCATTTTAAGAAAGTCGCACATTATTCGTGCAACGGGGTAAAAATCTCAGAAAAGTCACAGAAAGCAAAGGAAAGCAAAATCAAAGTAAAAAAAAAAAAAAGCTTCACAACACACTTTCAAAAGACACACAATAATAAATGCCCCTTTAGGTCTTTTGTTGTGTCCCCAGTTTACAGTGGCTACCTACCAAAAGTTGTCCAAGAAAGGACAAGCAGTGAAGCACCAAGTGGGTGAGGGGAGCCCAACTGTTACGCCGAGCGCTCCGGGTCCCCGCTCCTCCCCGGAGCGCTCGCTTCACTCTCCCCGCAGCAGCGCTCCGGTCACGTCCTCTGACCCGGGGCGCTGCGATTCCGCTGCCAGCCGGGATGCGATCCGCGATGCGGGTAGCGCCCGCTCGCGATGCGCACCCCGGCTCCCCTACCTGACTCGCTCTCCGTCTGTTCTGTCCCGGCGCGCGCGGCCCCGCTCCCTAGGGCGCGCGCGCGCCGGGTCTCTGCGATTTAAAGGGCCACTGCGCCGCTGATTGGCGCAGTGGTTCCAATTAGTATATTCACCTGTGCACTTCCCTATATCACCTCACTTCCCCTGCACTCCCTTGCCGGATCTTGTTGCCTTAGTGCCAGTGAAAGCGTTCCTTGTGTGTTCCTTGCCTGTGTTTCCAGACCTTCTGCCGTTGCCCCTGACTACGATCCTTGCTGCCTGCCCCGACCTTCTGCTACGTCCGACCTTGCTTTTGCCTACTCCCTTGTACCGCGCCTATCTTCAGCAGCCAGAGAGGTGAGCCGTTGCTAGTGGATACGACCTGGTCACTACCGCCGCAGCAAGACCATCCCGCTTTGCGGCGGGCTCTGGTGAAAACCAGTAGTGGCTTAGAACCGGTCCACTAGCACGGTCCACGCCAATCCCTCTCTGGCACAGAGGATCCACTACCTGCCAGCCGGCATCGTGACAGTAGATCCGGCCATGGATCCCGCTGAAGTTCCTCTGCCAGTTGTCGCTGACCTCACCACGGTGGTCGCCCAGCAGTCACAACAGATAGCGCAACAAGGCCAACAGCTGTCTCAACTGTCCGTTATGCTACAACAGTTACTACCACAGCTTCAGCAGTCATCTCCTCCGCCAGCTCCTGCACCTCCTCCGCAGCGAGTGGCCGCTCCTGGGATACGCTTATCCTTGCCGGATAAATTTGATGGGGACTCTAAGTTTTGCCGTGGCTTTCTTTCCCAATGTTCCCTGCATCTGGAGATGATGTCGGACCTGTTTCCCACTGAAAGGTCTAAGGTGGCTTTCGTAGTCAGCCTTCTGTCCGGAAAAGCCCTGTCATGGGCCACACCGCTCTGGGACCGCAATGACCCCGTCACTGCCTCTGTACACTCCTTCTTCTCGGAAATCCGAGGTGTCTTTGAGGAACCTGCCCGAGCCTCTTCTGCTGAGACTGCCCTGTTGAACCTGGTCCAGGGTAATTCTTCCGTTGGCGAGTATGCCGTACAATTCCGTACTCTTGCTTCAGAATTGTCCTGGAATAATGAGGCCCTCTGCGCGACCTTCAAAAAAGGCCTATCCAGCAACATTAAAGATGTTCTGGCCGCACGAGAAATTCCTGCTAATCTACATGAACTTATTCACCTAGCCACTCGCATTGACATGCGTTTTTCCGAAAGGCGTCAGGAACTCCGCCAAGATATGGACTCTGTTCGCACGAGGCGTTTCTCCTCCTCGGCTCCTCTCTCCTCTGGTCCCCTGCAATCTGTTCCTGTGCCTCCCGCCGTGGAGGCTATGCAGGTCGACCGGTCTCGCCTGACACCTCAAGAGAGGACACGACGCCGTATGGAGAACCTCTGCCTGTACTGTGCTAGTACCGAACACTTCCTGAGAGATTGTCCTATCCGTCCTCCCCGCCTGGAAAGACGTACGCTGACTCCGCACAAAAGTGAGACAGTCCTTGATGTCTACTCTGCTTCTCCACGTCTTACTGTGCCTGTGCGGATGTCTGCCTCTGCCTTCTCCTTCTCTACAGTGGCCTTCTTGGACTCTGGATCTGCAGGAAATTTTATTTTGGCCTCTCTCGTCAACAGGTTCAACATCCCGGTGACCAGTCTCGCCAGACCCCTCTACATCAATTGTGTAAATAATGAAAGATTGGACTGTACCATACGTTTCCGCACGGAGCCCCTTCTTATGAGCATCGGATCTCATCATGAGAGGATTGAACTTTTGGTCCTCCCCAATTGCACCTCGGAAATTCTCCTTGGACTTCCCTGGCTTCAACTTCATTCCCCTACCCTGGATTGGTCCACTGGGGAGATCAAGAGTTGGGGGTCCTCTTGTTCCAAGAACTGTCTAAAACCGGTTCCCAGTAACCCTTGCCGTAACTCTGTGGTTCCTCCAGTAACCGGTCTCCCTAAGGCCTATATGGACTTCGCGGATGTTTTCTGCAAAAAACAAGCTGAGACTCTACCTCCTCACAGGCCTTATGATTGCCCTATCGACCTCCTCCCGGGTACTACTCCACCCCGGGGCAGAATTTATCCTCTCTCTGCCCCAGAGACTCTTGCCATGTCCGAATACGTCCAGGAGAATCTAAAAAAGGGCTTTATCCGTAAATCCTCCTCTCCTGCCGGAGCCGGATTTTTCTTTGTGTCCAAAAAAGATGGCTCCTTACGTCCTTGCATTGACTACCGCGGTCTTAATAAAATCACGGTTAAGAACCGCTACCCCTTACCCCTCATCTCTGAACTCTTTGATCGCCTCCAAGGTGCCCACATCTTCACTAAATTGGACTTAAGAGGCGCCTATAACCTCATTCGCATCAGAGAGGGGGACGAGTGGAAAACGGCATTTAACACCAGAGATGGACACTTTGAGTATCTGGTCATGCCCTTTGGACTGTGCAACGCCCCTGCCGTCTTCCAAGACTTTGTCAATGAAATTTTTCGTGATCTGTTATACTCCTGTGTTGTTGTATATCTGGACGATATCCTAATTTTTTCTGCCAATCTAGAAGAACACCGCCAGCATGTCCGTATGGTTCTTCAGAGACTTCGTGACAACCAACTCTATGCCAAAATTGAGAAATGTCTGTTTGAATGCCAATCTCTTCCTTTTCTAGGATATTTGGTCTCTGGCCAGGGACTACAGATGGATCCAGACAAACTCTCTGCCGTCTTAGATTGGCCACGCCCCTCCGGACTCCGTGCTATCCAACGCTTTTTGGGGTTCGCCAATTATTACAGGCAATTTATTCCACATTTTTCTACCATTGTGGCTCCTATCGTGGCTTTAACCAAAAAAAATGCTGATCCCAAGTCCTGGCCTCCTCAAGCAGAAGACGCCTTTAAACGACTCAAGTCTGCCTTTTCTTCGGCTCCCGTCCTCTCCAGACCTGACCCTTCCAAACCCTTCCTATTGGAGGTTGATGCCTCCTCAGTGGGAGCTGGAGCTGTTCTTCTACAAAAAAATTCTTCCGGGCATGCTGTCACTTGTGGTTTTTTCTCTAGGACCTTCTCTCCAGCGGAGAGGAACTACTCCATCGGGGATCGAGAGCTCCTAGCCATTAAATTAGCACTTGAGGAATGGAGGCATCTGCTGGAGGGATCAAGTTCTCCTGTTATTATCTACACCGACCACAAGAACCTCTCCTACCTCCAGTCTGCCCAACGGCTGAATCCTCGCCAGGCCCGGTGGTCTCTGTTCTTTGCCCGATTTAATTTTGAGATTCACTTTCGTCCTGCCGATAAGAACATTAGGGCCGATGCTCTCTCTCGTTCCTCGGATGCCTCAGAAGTTGAACTCTCTCCGCAACACATCATTCCACCTGACTGCCTGATCTCCACTTCTCCTGCCTCCATCAGGCAGACTCCTCCAGGAAAGACCTTTGTTTCTCCTCGCCAACGCCTCGGAATCCTCAAATGGGGTCACTCCTCCCATCTCGCAGGTCATGCGGGTATCAAGAAATCTGTGCAACTCATCTCCCGCTTCTATTGGTGGCCGACTCTGGAGACGGATGTTGTGGACTTTGTGCGAGCCTGCACTATCTGTGCCCGGGATAAGACTCCTCGCCAGAAGCCCGCTGGTTTTCTTCATCCTCTGCCTGTCCCCGAACAGCCTTGGTCTCTGATTGGTATGGATTTTATTACTGATTTACCCCCTTCCCGTGGCAACACTGTTATTTGGGTGGTCGTTGATCGATTCTCCAAAATGGCACATTTCATCCCTCTTCCTGGTCTTCCTTCTGCGCCTCAGTTGGCTAAACAATTTTTTGTACACATTTTTCGTCTTCACGGGTTGCCTACCCAGATTGTCTCGGATAGAGGCGTCCAATTCGTGTCTAAATTCTGGAGGGCTCTCTGTAAACAACTCAAGATTAAATTAAATTTTTCTTCTGCATATCATCCCCAGTCCAATGGACAAGTAGAAAGGATTAACCAGATCTTGGGTGATTATTTGCGACATTTTGTTTCCTCCCGCCAGGATGACTGGGCAGATCTCCTCCCATGGGCCGAATTCTCGTATAACTTCAGGGTCTCTGAGTCTTCCTCCAAATCCCCATTTTTCGTGGTGTACGGCCGTCACCCTCTTCCCCCCCTCCCTACTCCCTTGCCCTCTGGTCTGCCCGCTGTGGATGAAATTTCTCGTGACCTTTCCATCATATGGAGAGAGACCCAAAATTCTCTCTTACAGGCTTCATCACGCATGAAGAAGTTCGCGGATAAGAAAAGAAGAGCTCCCCCCGTTTTTTCCCCTGGAGACAAGGTATGGCTCTCCGCTAAATATGTCCGCTTCCGTGTCCCTAGCTACAAGTTGGGACCACGCTATCTTGGTCCTTTCAAAATTTTGTGTCAAATTAATCCTGTCTCTTATAAACTTCTTCTTCCTCCCTCTCTTCGTATCCCTAATGCCTTTCACGTCTCTCTTCTCAAACCACTCATCCTCAACCGTTTTTCTCCCAAATCTGTTCCTCCCACTCCTGTTTCCGGCTCCTCGGACATTTTCTCGGTCAAAGAAATTTTAGCTGCCAAAAAGGTCAGAGGGAAAAATTTTTTTTTAGTGGACTGGGAGGGTTGTGGTCCTGAAGAGAGATCCTGGGAACCTGAGGACAACATCCTAGACAAAAGTCTGCTCCTCAGGTTCTCAGGCTCTAAGAAGAGGGGGAGACCCAAGGGGGGGGGTACTGTTACGCCGAGCGCTCCGGGTCCCCGCTCCTCCCCGGAGCGCTCGCTTCACTCTCCCCGCAGCAGCGCTCCGGTCACGTCCTCTGACCCGGGGCGCTGCGATTCCGCTGCCAGCCGGGATGCGATCCGCGATGCGGGTAGCGCCCGCTCGCGATGCGCACCCCGGCTCCCCTACCTGACTCGCTCTCCGTCTGTTCTGTCCCGGCGCGCGCGGCCCCGCTCCCTAGGGCGCGCGCGCGCCGGGTCTCTGCGATTTAAAGGGCCACTGCGCCGCTGATTGGCGCAGTGGTTCCAATTAGTATATTCACCTGTGCACTTCCCTATATCACCTCACTTCCCCTGCACTCCCTTGCCGGATCTTGTTGCCTTAGTGCCAGTGAAAGCGTTCCTTGTGTGTTCCTTGCCTGTGTTTCCAGACCTTCTGCCGTTGCCCCTGACTACGATCCTTGCTGCCTGCCCCGACCTTCTGCTACGTCCGACCTTGCTTTTGCCTACTCCCTTGTACCGCGCCTATCTTCAGCAGCCAGAGAGGTGAGCCGTTGCTAGTGGATACGACCTGGTCACTACCGCCGCAGCAAGACCATCCCGCTTTGCGGCGGGCTCTGGTGAAAACCAGTAGTGGCTTAGAACCGGTCCACTAGCACGGTCCACGCCAATCCCTCTCTGGCACAGAGGATCCACTACCTGCCAGCCGGCATCGTGACACCAACGCTTTATGATGATGGTAGTTTCAGTGTTATGGCTGATCGTTTTATTTCAAAAGCAAGAAGTAGGAAAAGAATCGCACTCACCACATAGCATGTCCCAGGGTATTCAGGTGTTTATTCCATAGAACATATTAGCAGCAAAAAACAGGAACATTTCCATAGAGCGGGGAGTAAGAGCAGCCGCTCTTGAGACGCAGGGGCACACAGGAGGGTGGCGACTAGTTTTGCGTCATCTGGCCAGAAGAAGCGTCAGATGACACGAAACTAGTCGCCACCATCCTGTGTGACCCTGCGTCTCGAGAGCGGCTGCTCTCACTCCCCGCTCTATGGAAATGTTCCTGTTTTTTGCTGCTACTATGTTTTATGGAATAAACACCTGAATACCCTGGGACATGCTATGTGGTGAGTGCGATTCTTTTCCTACTTCTTGCCTTTGAAGTTTACTTGCTACACATGCACTTTTCCTAAAGCTGCACAACCATTGTCTCCCTAACAGCAGCATTTGATAATACGGCAGTTCATTAATCCAGACATCTATAAGAGACTGTCTTACACTTGCTCTAGCAGTGCCTGATAGCTAATCTCTTTTGCTGTTTCGCTGATCATTTTATGTCTGCTATGCAAGAATGTTGTTACTTCTTTGAATGAAATTTGACAAACGCCCCTCTGTCAGTCACATTCCTTTGTTTCATCAAACTTTGTCACAAGAATTACTGTTTGTTATTCAGGCATACCAAATTTAGTCTCACAGACTCATATGCTCATTTATCATTGCTGACACCGTATTCCTCAAGCCTAAAAAGCATACTCAGCTAGCACCGATGCGATCCATCTTTAGTCTCATTTCTCTTATCCATATTTCTTCTTTTCCATATTCCTTCTCACACATAAAGGCCCAGACTGCTGACAATAATGTATTTTACTTAGTTATTGACTGATTTGATAAATTGGCACCTGATTGCTGTCAAACATCAAATTCTTATCTTTTATTTTATCAGTACTTAAGACATAAAATTGAGTACTGTAAATCTCAGACGCATACGAAACTAAGATTTACTTTACCCAAAAAAGCTGGTAAAATGTTCCAGTTGATTTGGAGGCGTTGGCGATGTTATGGATTGTTCATCTCCCGAGGCTTGGGGGGGGGGGGGGGGGGGGGGGAGGGGGAGAGGGGGAGGCTTTGAAGAAAAAAACTAAATTAATATATGTATATGTTTTTAGGGTGCCTATATTGAGGTGCTGTATCACTCGGGATCATGGAATGAAGTATTGTATTTGTTCTATTGTATGTTCCTCTTGTATATCAATGTAAATTCCTTTTTTGTATAAATAAAAAATAAATAAAAGATTTACATTATATTTAAAGTGTACATATATCTTACAGTGTCCCTGTCATTAAAGGGACACTGTCTCATCTCACAATTATCTCCATACAGTTGCACTAGATGGCTGCACAGACTTATTCTAGGACCATCTAGTAGAGCTGGATGGCAATTACTATGAGCCAAAGAGTGAAGCGCGCTCCCGTATCCTTTTTCCCACTTGTTCTAATGATCTACTGAACTTAAAGGGATATTCCGGCCAAAGACATCTTATCACGCCCTGTCCCATAGACATGAATAGAGGGGTGTGGCATTATGTCACTAGGGGGTGTGGCATGACATCATGTTTCCAGTCCCAGAAACACAGAGGTTTCTGAGACTAAAGCAGCAGCCCCACATAGAATGTGAGTGTTGCACGAAAATTGCGGGGGCGCCAGCAGCGGGCCCCCCGGGATCAGACATCTTATCCCCTATACTTTGGATAATGGATAAGTTGTCTTTGGCCGGAATACCCCTTTAATCCTAGAACCATATGTGCCTCGTAGAGAACCCCTGGAGGGGCTGAGCCTGTAAAGGTATAAGTGAAAAGCTGACTTGGAGTTGAGGGGAGAGGAGAAATTCCTCCCCTTCAAAGTAAGTATATTTCAGCGCACTTAAGGGAGATAGTAAAGGGAACAAATACTATGGTGGTGGTCACTCTCTGTTATTCTTCTGAAGGTCTGTACAGTTGGGTGGGTGGCATGTAAGTACCACTCACAAATAATAAGTGTAAGTGGTTGATTCAGTGTGCAGATGTGCTCAATTTCTTTGAGTTTTTGCTATAACCTTTTTTCGGAGTTAGTGCCTCAAGTCGGCGCAGAGCATGGTAGTGGCTGGCTGCAGCGTGGCCTGGGTTTAAGGACCAAAGAGGTGATGTTTTTTCTTGAGTAAAGCGTCATTAAAATGTGTGAAGACTTCTTCCCAGAAGGACATAGAAAAATTGTTCATCAATGAACAATAGTGTAACCATACATTGAGTCTGGAGGGCATCTTGGAATAGCTTTTGAGTATTACCATAGCCATGCTATGCCATAGCTCTTCAGTCCTTTGGATTTTAAAACTCTACAACGTGCATTGCTTAAACTGTGGTATAAAACATTAATATCAATACAGCGTTACCTCACATTACTATCAAGTTCTTCCATCACAGTCAGTAGGCATGGAGGGCTGGGAGGTTATTGCCCTGCTGATCAAGCTTGCCCTATAAAGATACATGTAAAAAACATAGAAATTAGTTGACTGCACATAATGGCATAAATAAAAATATCATCATCATTATTTATATAGCATCAACATAGTCTACAGCCCTTTACAATTCCGAGGATACATGTACAGACAAAATCAGACATTACAGACTTACAAGCTAATAAACAATTCAACCAATTCCGGAAGGCTGCTCAGAATAACTTACAATCTATGAGGTAATAGTGGTGACACAACATGTAAAAGTGTTTTGTACATATTTAATGCACAGGATTTTAAGCTGCAGATTTTAATGTAAACTAGAGGACTGAACACAGCTTCCTATCTGCAGCTTTAAATCCTGCGCATCCGATATATGCAGGATACTGTACGTGTAAATACACACTTAACCCCTTAAGGATGCAGGGGTTCCTGTACGCCCTTAGTCCGCTCCCTTTCTATAACGGGGGCCACAGTGTGGCTCCACATCCTAGTAGGTCGGGCCCGGCACCTAGCAACGGCCGGGACTTGTGGATAATAGCACACGGCACTGATTGTGGTGCCGTGCGCCATTAACCCTTTAGATGTGGCGTTCAAAGGTAATCGCCGCATCTAAAGTGAAACTAAACTGCTCCCGGCTAGCTCAGTGGGCTGTTTTGGACCACCGTGGTGAAATTGTGGCATCCTGAACAGCTGAAGGACATGAGGAGGGTCCCCTTACCTATCCGATCGACGAATGACTGCTCAGTGCCTGAAATTCAGGCATGAGCAGTCAAGCGGCAGAATCCTATGGGATAACAAAGATCAATGTAAAAGATCACTGTATGCAGTGTTATAGCCCCCTATGGGGACTATAACATTGCAAAAAAAAGTTAATAAGGATCATTTATCCCCTTCCCTAATAAAAGTTTGAAAACAGTGTAAATAAAAATAAAGATATGTGGTATCGCCGCATGCGGAAATGTCCGAATTATAAAAATATATCATTAATTAAACCACACAATGGAGTACGCGCAAAAAAACTTCCAAAGTTCAAAATAGCTTATTATTGGTCACTTTTTATATTATGAAAAAAAGAAAAAAGTTATAGGGGTCAGAAGATGACAAATTTAAAAGTATAAATTTTCCTGCATGTAGTTATGATTTTTTCCAGAAGTACGACAAAATCAAACCTATATAAGTAGGGTATCATTTTAATTGTATGGACCTACAGAATAAAGATAAGATGTCATTTTTACCGAAAAATTTACTGTGTAGAAACAGAAGCCCCCAAAAGTAAAAAAATAGCGTTTTTTTTTTCTTCAATTTTTTCGCACAATGATTTTTTTTAAATGACTGATGTAATTACAAATTAGAATTGGTGGCGCAAAAAATAAGCCATTTTTAGGTGCAAAATTGAAAGGGTTATGATTTCTAAAAGGTAAGGAGGAAAAAACGAAAGTGCAAAAACGGAGAAATGCTTAGTACTTAAGGGGTTAAAATAAAAATTCTCATTCCTAAAAAGATGTAAGATTAGAACACATTTTCAGTTATGTTAGAATTAATCTGATTGCCTGGAGAATTGGAATCCAGAAAATAAAAAATTCTATAGACCAACAAATAGATGACTACAGACTGCATGAGTAACAGTTTTTTTTTTAACTTTATTGTAATCCCATAAATGCTCCATAATTGGAGTAGATTTAAAAGCAATGTTTGTGCTTACAAAACCTAAGCTTCTGTCAGTTATAAATATGTAAAGTATTTACACTGAAAGGTAAATGTTCTGGTTTATACAAGTTTCCATTTCATGTCTATAGCAAGCTTAGCCACCCATCTACCTTTACACAGATGTCTGTTATACTAGGCCAGGGAATCTGTATCCATGGTATGTGTACCCTGTGTGCGCTGGTATCTCACTCAACCAGCCTGCAGGCGATCATACATTTCTTAGCACTGGACATCTTTTTTCATGTGATTTTTCCTGGCTCCCATTGGAGACACTGGGCCTCATTTACTAAGCTGAAACTGACCAGTTTTTGTCTGGTTATTTTGGAGCAGAGTGTCTGAGACATGTCTGCACCAGTGTGCGCCTGGAAAATCCGACAAACCCGACATTGCACTGTGAAAAGCCAAAAAAAAGGGCGTGATCTGTTGCAAAGGGGGCGTAGACTGCCTGAAAAGGGTCGTGTTTTCACAACCCGACCGATTTACTATTGAATTCACAGAAAATCCTGTGCGTAAATGGGTGGAAATATCGACCTAGAAAAAGCAGGGCAGAAAATGTTCCCAACTTTTCCCAATAGTAAATAGAGAGGAATCCTGGAAGTCTAAAAAAAACTTTTCCCACTAGTAAAAACCTGACACTCTTAGTAAATGAGGCCCACTGTGAGCAATATGGCACATTACATCATATCCTATGGTCATGCCTGCTTCTTCTGACGTTTTGGAGAGTAGAAGCCCTTTTAATCGAATCCCCCCCCCCCTTCTGTTACAGTAACTCCTCGACTAGCATTATTAATAGTAGGCATTCCTGATGTTTATCCTAATTATAGGTCCTTGCTTTGTAAAATACTGGTTATGGTGAAGTTAATGATTACACACCATTGGAAAGCCCCAGTTTCTCCAGCAAGTTATTCTTTTAGGATCTGCTGTACTATCTTTACACTTGTATGCTTTAATAAACTTTTTAATATTTTTGGACTACTTCCTTATGATCCAGATCATCTTTTTTCATCTTTTGCTCTGGCTGTCCAGGCACAAAGGCGGGGATGTTTGATTCCAATGCCTATGTGGTGAGCTGAAAGATTGCTTTCTTTCCTGTATGCCTCAAAATATTCACAGTAAAAGAAAGTCTAGGTTTCCACATAGGTTTTGCCATTGGGTTTTTGAGCCAAAGCCAGAAGTTTATTCAAAAGGGATCGGAAATATTAAAAAGAGACTTATAATTCTTCTTCCTACTGGATCCACTTCTGGCTTTGGCTCAAAGTCTGCAGAGGCAGTTTTTCAAAAATACACCAGTGAAACTCTGTGTGGAAACCTAGCCTTACTAAAAAATAACTTTCCTTACATTTGGTCTTGGTTCATAATCTTTCTCTCCTGCTAAATGCACTATTACCGTATATACTCGAGTATAAGCTGACCCGAATATAAGCCGAGGCCCCTAATTTCACCCCAAAAACCCAGGAAAAGTTATTGACTCGACTATAAGCCTAGGGTGGGAAATACATCATCCCCCTTTCATCATCCAGACCCCCGTCATTAACACCCTCATCATCATCACCCTGTCATCATCCCCCCTTCATCATCACAGCCTGTCATCATCCCACCCCCCTTATCATCACTGCCTGTCATCATCCCACCCCCCTTCATCATCACCGCCTGTCATCATCCCCTTATCATCCCACCCCCCTTCATCATCCCCTTATCATCCCACCCCCCCTTCATCATCCCCTTGTCATTATCCCACCCTCCCTTCATCATCCCCTTATCATCCCACACCCCCTTCATCATCCCCTTGTCATCATCCCACACACCCCCTTCATCATCCCCTTATCATCCCACCCCCCCCCCCTTCATCATCCCCTTGTCATTATCCCACCCTCCCTTCATCATTCCCTTATCATCCCACACCCCTCCTTCATCATCCCCTTGTCATCATCCCACACCCCCCCTTCATCATCCCCTTGTCATCATCCCACCCCCTTCATCATCCCCTTGTCATCATCCCACACACCCCCTTCATCATCCCCTTGTCATCATCCCACACACCCCCTTCATCATCCTCTTGTCATTATCCCACCCCCCCTTCATCATCCCCTTGTCATCATCCCACACCCCCCTTCATCATTACCACATGTCATCAGCCCACCCACCCCCCCTTCATCATCACAGCTTGTCAATGTCTGATACAGTGGTCTTCAACCTGCGGACCTCCAGATCTTTCAAAACTGTTTCAAAACTAGTAGTATTGTAACATCTGGAGTCCGCAGGTTGAAGACCACTGCGGATTTCGACATCATCCAGCCCCCCCCCCCCCCCCCACTTTAGTTCTGTACTCACCTCTGCTCGGCGGGACGTTAGGGTGCGCTAGTCCGGGCCATCTGTGCTGCAGGGACAGTCTGGTGCGGAAGGATAATCATTCCGGGCTGTCCATCTTCACCGGGGGGGCCTCTTTTCCGCGCTTCGGGCCCGGAATAGAGACGTTGCCTTGACGACGACGCACAAGGACGTTACTCATGAACGTCCCCCTGCGTCGTCGTCAAGGCAACGTGACTATTCCAGGGCTGGGCCCGAAGCGCGGAGAAGAGGCCCCCCGGTGAAGATGGACAGCCCGGAACAACTATCCCTCCGCACCGGACTGTCCCTGCAGCACAGATGGCCCGGACCAGCGCACCCTAACGTCCCGCCGAACGGAGGTGAGTACAGAACTAAAGGGGGTGAGGGGGGGGGGGGGGTCTGGATGATGTCGAAGGCCGCAGTGGTCTTCAACCTGCGGACCTCCAGATGTTTCAAAACTACAACTGCCAGCAAGCCCGGACAGCCGATGGCTGCCCGGGCTTGCTGGCAGTTGTAGTTTTGAAACATCTGGAGGTCTGCAGGTTGAAGACCACTGAGGGCGGAGAGTTCACTCGAGTATAAGCCGAGGGTGGTGTTTTCAGCATGAAAAATCGTGCTGAAAAACTCGGCTTATACTCGAGTATATACGGTACTTTCTTGCAGGCAGAAACAAAGCAAACTGTAGATATAGCATGGAACAGCTTGGCTACATTCTTTTTACATTAACTTTGTAGCAGTCGGGAACTGCTTTGGATTTAGAACTAAGGCTCTTTTTCCCGATGACAGATTAATTTAGATGTGAAGATTTGATAACTGTGTAATCCTAGTGATCCCAAGAGTGAAGCTATAAATTGACGTATATCGATTACAAAAAGAGTCACATCAAAGGTCTCCCATCACATTCTTATTTATCTGTGAGGCCTCCTCCCAAAGCATTTAAATGATGCAATTGTCTGTCATCATAATTAAAAGATTGAGGTTTATCACACACAAATAATAAAAAGTGTCTAATTAAATGCTGTAGGACTTTTCAATGCTCAGAATGAAAATGACTTGTAAGAGTTGGCTTTCTATTTCTTATTTAAAGGGGTTCTCCACCATAAGGGGATTTTAGTACGTACCTGTCATACAGTAATTGACATGCTTAGGAAGAATCTGCACTTGTCTTGGGGCTAAATGGCTATGTTGTGAGATTAGCATAATACTGTGGCTAGCTTTTTGTGAACTGGTATTTCCTGTTTCAGTTTTCTTTTTTTGACTACAAATCCCGTAATTCCATTTTCCTCTCTCCCACACATATCAGCTAGCTGTTGCATTAGTTGCTGTTACGCCGAGCGCTCCAGGTCCCTGCTCCTCCCCGGAGCGCTCGCGGCGTCGCTCTCTCTGCAGCGCCCCGGTCAGACCCGCTGACCGGGAGCGCTGCACTCACATTGCCGGTGGGGATGCGATTCGCACAGCGGGACGCGCCCGCTCGCGAATCGCATCCCAAGTCCCTCACCTGTCCCGGTCCCCGGCTGTCACGGCCTGGCGCGCGCGGCTCCGCTCCTTAGGGCGCGCGCGCGCCAGCTCTCTAAGATTTAAAGGGCCAGTGCACCAGTGATTGGTGCCTGGCCCAATCAGCCTAATTAGCTTCCACCTGCTCCCTGTCCATATTACCTCACTTCCCCTGCACTCCCTTGCCGGATCTTGTTGCCTTGTGCCAGTGAAAGCGTTTAGTGTTGTCCAAAGCCTGTGTTCCAGATCTCCTGCTATCCTTATTGACTACGAACCTTGCCGCCTGCCCCGACCTTCTACTACGTCTGACCTTGCCTCTGCCTAGTCCTTCTGTCCCACGCCTTCTCAGCAGTCAGCGAAGTTGAGCCATTGCCGGTGGATACGACCTGGTTGCTACCGCCGCAGCAAGACCATCCCGCTTTGCGGCGGGCTCTGGTGAAAACCAGTAGCAACCCTAGAACTGGTCCACCGACACGGTCCACGCCAATCCCTCGCTGACACAGAGGATCCACATCCAGCCTGCCGAATCCTAACAGTTGCAGATTGATCCCTCTCACACCAAGTGACCCCTCCACCCATTGAAGCAGACAGGCTCCCTTTCATCAGCTGACTAGTGAGTCAGGTCTCGGCCGCATTGCTACCTGGGAAAAATCTGAGACAACAGTCATTTCGTATGCTGTTAAAAATAAATATTGGGGTTAAATTTACAGAAGAATTGTGAAAAAACCATCACACACAGGTACAGACAATATATTATGAACTACACTAACTTTACAGCCCCTGTAGCAAAGCCAAATAAAAAAAATTCCTGGAATATCCCTTTAAGGCACAATGAATTACTTTCGCAATAACTTCCAATCAGATAATTAACTGTAATTATATATATATTAAAAATGATAAACATATTTAAAAGGGTATTCCAGCTGATAATCCCCTAACCACAGGTGCACACTCATGACCACTGCTCCATTCTGCTAGAAGAATTGAAATCCAGTTCTTGCTAGATCATGGAGGATCCCAGTGGGGTCTCAGGTCTCCAGGCAGAATGAAGTGACGGTTGTGCACATCACATATACACAGGACAGGGAATAAGTGTTATTGGCAGACATAACATGACCACCAGTGAAATCCAAATACAATACTAAAGAGAAATTGATTTTTTAATTAAGATTAGAATTACAATGTTAAGGAATCTTTCAACTGCAATTCACTTTCCAACCTGCTTTCGCTATTAGCTGTTAGGGTGAGGAGACACATTGTACCTTTCAAATATCTGTATGTGCTTCCATAACATAGAAAAATGCTTCTTCTCTGGTGCAAGGACTCTGATGAGGACTAGAACGCATCCTTGCTCCCCCTCCTATCCCTGTTTATGCTTCATAGACTCAATTGGATGAAGAGCCCTGCTTCCAAATCTCACACCTGTGTACAATTTGTATACACAGCACAGGAATGAGATTTGGAAACAAGGCTCAGCTTCCAACTTACTGTCAATCAAGCAGGGACAATGATAGAAAGGGAGACAGAAGGCATTCCAGCCTTCAGCTCTTCAGGGGCTTGGGAACACCTCACTGACTCTTTACACCAGAGAAAAAGTATATTTTTATGCTATTGGAACACAGAGAGATATATGAAAGATGCCATGTGTCTCCTTGCCCTAACAGCTAAATAACAGTGTCAGCAATTTGGAATGTGAATTGCAGCTGACAGATTCTCTTTAAATATGATGCCTTGCCTTTATGGATACCCAAGAAAAGATTACTCTTTTTATTTTACTTTATGGAGAACCCTATATGTTGTGATCATATTATGACTGTTAAACTGCCTTGATATTGTAACCACCTTAAACTGGCTTGACTGATAGGATCTAAAATGCCCTAGATAAAGTAGTATAAGAATTCTCATTTCCTGGAATGTGTTTGTGTATGTGTGTGTGTGTGTGTGTGTGTGTGTTTGTGTGTGTGTGGTTCAGGGGTGGAGAGGAGGTTCTATGTTAGCACTTACACCTATGTACCTGTGAATATTGACTTACATAAATTTTGCAGTCAAATTGGACAGTCACTCTAAATAAACCTTGCAATAAAAATAAATAAAAATAAACAAAAAACACTGAAAGAATAACAGAATACAGAAATAATTCACATAAGCCTTTCAAACACTAATAAATCGAATAAGACAAATAATGAATGACCTAACAAGCTACAGATATACAAATTACCATAGACACAACAACGATGTTATCCAAGAGCTAATGGTTATCCATTCTGGCTGACTTTATTTTTTTAGACATTACATTCAGTATGTGTAGATGCTGGTAGTAGTGCATCTGTTTCTCTTCTGTAGGGAACAGGCAGGATTCAATTACTGTGGACGATTCCATTGAAGACAGCAATGACCCGTTTAGTAGTCTACACAAATCCATTTATTTGTGGCTTGGAAAATTGAAAAATTGATATTAATTTAATACCTACAGTTTAATATTGTTTCAACCCTAGTTAATGTTATTTGTTTCAGAAAATCTTTAATAAAATAACACACTTTTCTTAGCAAAATCCATATAACTTTATGTGTCTGTTATAGCAATTCGGTCTGCTCTGGAAAGTTTGAGCCTTGCAATGCTAACAAAATAACCTGAATGGGTTGTCTTGAGGGTACTACACAAGTGACTCTGTTAACATAACACTGTAGATGTCCACATGAAGGGAAGCAGAACTTCAATTTCATAACCAAGGTTTTGACCGAAAAGTCCGATAATTTCCCTGTGTGATAGGCCCAACAATAAGCCAGGTGTTCGCTCATTCATTGGCTGATCACAGTGTTTTGAAAAGTTAAAGAAATCAACATTTGTTGGCGGTGCATTATTCTATAAATGACAGACGTAAGGGGCACCAAAAAAGATACAAGCTATCCTTCGTGCAGCCTTAGCCCCCAATATAAAGCCATGTAATAGGCTTGGTAAGAATGTGCTACCCTAGAATATGAAGAAGAGTGCTGCTTCTTCATTTATCTCTTGTTTTTATTGGTGATCACTGAATCGTGTCCTGGGATGCGTTTGCACCCACCTATAGAGGTAAAGTACTATACTACAGTGATATTTTATCTCTCTTTTGGCTACATTTTCATAACTTTTATTTGCATGATCTGCCATCATGGTTAAAATTGGGCACTTTCAGATAGCAGTTATCTCTTGGAAGCACAGTTCTTAAATGGGCTCTGTCACTAAAACTGATTTTTAAAGCGCAACTGTCATGACATTTTAGTGTAATAACCTGCACACAGCCTTTGTACTGTGTGCAGGTGTTGTGTACAGCAATCATTTTACCTCATATCTGCAGGCTTTCGTGATGTTAAAAAGTGCTTTTAATCAAAGTAATTGACGGTCTGATAGGCGTGGTCCGAGGTACGCGATGCTCCGCCGCCACCACGCCCACCCACACACCCACTTTGTATCTCAGTGCTGGGACCGCTGCGTGTTATCCAGAAAGCGCTCGCTCCTCCAGCGAGCGCTCGCTCCTGCCGCCGTCATCCACCTCAGTGCGCCTGCGGGCTAGGTGCAGAGAGCGCGGGAGCGAGCGCTCGCTGGAGGGGCGAGCACTTGCTGGATAACACGCAGCAGCGCACACGTTACATTAGTTGAAGGGCGCATGCGCTGGGACCTGTGTGTCAATCACACAGCAGTCCCAGCACTGAGATACAAAGTAGGCGTGTGAGTGGGCGTGGTGGCGGTGGGGCATCGCGTACCTCGCACCACGCCTATCTGACCGTCAGTGGCTTTGATTAAAAGCACTTTTTAGCGTCACGAAAGCCTGCAAATATGAGGTAAAATAATTGCTGTACACAACACCTGCACACAGTACAAAGGCTGTGTTCAGGTTATTACACTAAAATTTCACGACAGTTGCGCTTTAATATTTGATTTCTTATGCCAAATAAAAAAACTTTTGTAATTGGCTTCCATAAAAATAAAAATAAAAAAAATAATGTTTTTCTGCTGTATACTTCTTGCCACCTTCTTGGCCAGAACACATTCTGTCTCCTTATTGTAATGGCAGGAGATGAAACTCAGGATGTGCTTCTTTGCACTGAGCTTGATTGACAGCTGCAGAGAGCCTCAATGAAAGCTGCACAGAAAAAAAAAATTGCACAAAGCCTGTGATGACTGGTTCTGCCAGAACCCGCAGGGTAAATGCTTTCTAGCCATGTTGTTTTAGTTGCTGGGAATATGTTTCTGTGCTTCTGGGTGTGGTTCAGTTTGCTGAACCTATTAGGATCCTCCTGCTAGAAGCACAGGGATATTTAAGGAATCCTTTTTCTATCATGCCACGCCTGTAAAAGTTCTTGCAACTTAACTAGCTTCCTCTGTATTATTATTGTCTATCTGGTTCTGATACTTTTTGGCTTGGCTTTTGACTCCTCTTTGGCTCTCTGTTATTGTACTCTGTTCCCTGCTGGCTTTGACTCGGCTCGTGGACTTCGCATTCAATGTTTGTGTGTGTTTAGGTTATTTCTGTTAGTTTTGTGTGCCTCCAGCTGTTCCCGACCTTTGTCAGTTTTTGTCGTTTATTGTTTTGACTAGTTACTGCCCATCACTTATTTAGGAAAGGACCGTCACCGTGGTTGTGGACCCGCTACTTTGGGCGGATACGCAAGTAGGCAGGGACAGAGGGAATGGGCAAGTTCAGGGTTGCACACAATCCCTGCCCAACACTGAAAGATACACAGAATTAAAGCTGCTGCACAGAGCTTGAAATAGTCTATTAATCACAGCACTGCAACCATGCCCATATAAGGAAAAATAAAAAAGTTATAGAGGTCAGAAGAGGACATTTTTAAACATACTAATTTTGGTTAAAAAAGTTATAATTTTTTAACAGAAGTAAAAAAAAAATCAAACCTATATAAGTTGGGTACCAATTTAATTGTATTGACCTACATAATAAAGATAAGGTGTCATTTTTACCTAAAAGTGCACTGTGTAGAAGCAGAAGCCCCCCAAAATTAAAAAATGGCGTGTTTTTTTTTTTTTTTCATTTTGCCCCACAAATATTTATTTTCTGGTTTCGCCATACATTTTGTGGTGAAATGATTGAAGGTGTTACAAAGTAAAATTGTTGGCACAGAAAAACAAGCCCTAATATGAGGGATTATCCAGAAATACAAAAACAGAACAGATTTCTTTCAAAAATAGCACCACCCCTGTCCTCAGGTTGCATGTGATATTGCAGCTAAGTTCCATTAAAGTGCATGGAGCCAAGTTGTAATACCATACACGATCTGGAGACAGGTGTGGTGCTGTTTATGGAAGACATTGGCTCTGATTTTTTATGCTAGACAACCCCTTTAAAGGGGTTGTGCGCTGCCCTGCTTTTCGTAGCTCCGCACGCAGCGTCCGGAGGTTCATTACTCCGAACGCTGTGTGCGGGCTTCCGTGTTCGCGGCCGCTGGACGTGACATCACGCCCGGCCCCCTCGTGACGTCACGCCCGCCCCTCGAAGAAAGTCTATGGGAAGGGCGAGCGACCTCTGTCACGCCCCTTCCAATAGACTTTGGTAGAGGAGGTGGGTGTGAAATCATAAGGGGGCCAGGGGTGACGTCACATCCGGCGGCCGCGAACACGGAAACCTGAACACAGCTTCGGAGTAATGAACTTCCGGACGCTGCGTGCGGGGCCCCCGAAAAGCAGGGCAGCGTACAACCCCTTTAAAGCTATTATATGTGTCTCTACACTATAGGGGTAATTTTAAAAGGGCCAGACAGTTGCTTAGTTTCAAAGTATTTTTTTTGTAATATACCAACAAATAGATAATTTAGGGATACATTTTATTTTTAAGAACTAACTAGTATCCTAGTGATTAGCCATTTTAGAGTCGTGTGACTAATAGAAACAAGCTTTACATCCTATACTGGTAAACTAACAATAGCTCAGAATGACATCAGATATGTTGTTTCACATAAATAATACATTATTAGAAGTCCTATTTAAGCAGCCACTTAATTAAACAGGCACTTATTTCTATTTGTATTGCTCTTTGTTCAGTACACCAATAACAGTGTATAAGGTATAACAAAAAACAAACAAGTAAAAAGAAAGACAAAAAAAAAACCAAGTGATTCATGTAATCTGCCTTTTTTAAACCTTTCTATTTTATTTTTATTTTTTTACTTTCACAATGACAAGAATCACTTTACCTCCCATGTACAAAGCAATGGTACAGGATACATTAGTGGCCAAGGCAATTTAGTCTCAAACTGTTCTCTTTTTTATTTATTTTTATCTTTTATTTATTTATTTTTTTGTGGAAAAACTTATCGTTTTGATTGGTATTCCTTTCAGGTCCATATAACCTTTTAAATGCTACTTTTCCTGTTGTTTGGGAAGCAGATAAACAAAATACTGTCATTATTTTTTTAGATTTCGTTTTACTGTTAACCATGTGGGATATTTTTACATTTTGGCAATCATGGACTTGGGGATACCGAATATGTGTAGGTATTTTTTAATTATTCTATGTTTTATGCAAATAAAATATTTTATTTACCTTTTTTATTACTTTTAATTAATCCCATGACTATACACTGCCACATGTTGTATACTGCCACACAATGCATAAGCACCCGGTGACTGTGGCACCAAAACCATAAGTATGTAACAGCAATAAGCATATTTGTAAAGTGACTACAATTTAAAACTTTGCTTTACATCCTCAGGCTAAGTTTTCACTTTATTTTTTTTTGCAAAGACGCTAGTATAAACGCCCATTCTGCCGCATGGCGTTCTTTTTTTTTTTTTTTTTTTTAAATGCTGTGGCCAGATGTTAGCTGCAAGTCTATAGGAAACTGCAAAATGCCATATCCACTTGGCGTTTTTCAACTTGGCGTTTTTCCAATCCTTTCGGAGTTTTTTTCACTCTTTTTCCTGCTCCTTGGCAAATTTTCAAAATCGCAGCATGTTGAGACTATGGTGTTTTTTCACAGAAATCTTGCCATGTGGGTTTTAACTTTCTCATTTTTGCTGGTGGTTTTTATTCTTTTTGCGGACTTTAGCAATCCAAAAACGGGAAGGAGTTAGCTTTTTTTTTTTATTATTTTTTTTATAAAATTTCATAAATTACCATTTAAAAAATAAAACATACAGTAGAGATGGAAAAAAAGGTAGGGAACAAAATTTGTATTTTTGAGAATTTTTTTTTTTTAATTAATTTTCAATTAGGGACCAATTAATGTGAGCTGGCCGGGACATAAAAATGTAGCCAGCAATATTAAAAATGTATAAAGGGGCCATGTCATTTTAAAAAGTAATATACTTTTGACATTAATTTTGTGATTTTTTTAATTAATAATGTATTTTAATTATGTGTTTTATAAAGTGTGTGTGTTTTTTTCCTTATATTCTCTTTATTTTATACATTATTTAGGTACTACTACTACTACTCCCAGCATGGAACAGACTGTTCCATGCTGGGAGCTGTACTACCTGTATAATCTACAGAAGCTGGCGGCACGGCCGTACTTCTCGGCTCCCCTGCCCGACACTGTATTCTTCTGTGATTTGAAGT
The DNA here is from genome assembly GCF_029499605.1 of Hyla sarda. Classification (NCBI taxonomy): domain Eukaryota; kingdom Metazoa; phylum Chordata; class Amphibia; order Anura; family Hylidae; genus Hyla; species Hyla sarda. The sequence goes on from NC_079192.1 coordinate 304,122,737, forward strand.
TCTCTCCACATCCCAGATTCAAATTTGCCACTCAGAGCTGTGATTAGCCAGATGGTTCCGGTTAATTACAACTCTTAGCGGCATATATGGATCTGTGATGTGAAGAGAACTTCCCATCAAAGAGTACAGTGTCGGGCAGAGAAGCGGAGAAGTGTCGCCAGCTTCTGTAGATTTTACAGGAGGATCGCAATGGGTGTTAGGAGTGACAAGAGCTGCAATCTCTCTATTAATGCAAGTACTACAACTTCCAACATGGAGCCGAGTGTGCTCCATGTTTGGAGCAGTAGTACCTGCAATAAGGGACAGATCGCAGCAGGTGTTACTCCTGATACCTGTTACAGCCGTCCTTTAGATTGCTGATAGAGATGAGCGAATTTTTGAAAAATTTGATTCAGCCGATTCGCCAAATTTTTTGAAAAAATTTGGTTCGGTCCGAATTTATTTGCGGCGAATAACTATTAAAAACAGCAATTTCTGGCCTACAGAGAGGCTCAATAGGGGTGTAGAACACTTTGCCTTGTCCTAACACGCATAGGGAGTGTGCTGTGTTAGTGAAATAATACTGTTATTCAGTATGACATGAAGATTACAGGCATCGCTATTAGAATCAGTGCCACAGAGCCTCTGGATGTGGAAGATTTTTATGTAATTTTTATTTAATTAAATTTGACTTTATTAAAAATTTTTGATTACCCATTCTGGTGAGCATCGAGCTGGCGGTCCTCGGCCAAGCGAGATACCACCTGTTCCAGCCCCTGAATCTCAGCACCCCCCTGACTGTGAAAGTGCGAATGTTTCATTTAATCAGTTATGGTTCATTGTTATTGCTCCAAGCTGTTTCATTGGATTCTTGTGATAATTCCACAGGTAATATGACGTCGACGACCATAGGTGCCACGCATCTTGAAAATATGGACTAAAGAGTCATCATAATAAAATATCTATAAAAATGTTGAGTATCAGAATAGAGTGATGTAAACAGAATAAAGGACAAAATGTTTATCCTGTATATTTTTGTTTCCTTAGGACAAAAGTTCTGGCACGAAAATCTACTGATGATTATAAAACGCAGTTAGAACATTCTATTAGATGAAGACAGAAAATTTTAAGTCAATAATTCAAAGTGACAGATATATATATCCAACACAGAGGTCCAGCAGCACACCAAGGAATTTGCAAACAAGGTGATATTTATATATATATATATATATATATATATATATATATAAATAAGTGGTTAGTATATCTATTATTTTGCTCAGTGGTTGTTGAAGTCTCCAGGGCTGCCAAATGACTCCAAATTTCGGCAGTGATGTATCCCACTATCCCTATTGCTGCTTAACTATGTATTGGAAAAAATACTATGGGTGAGATTTATCAAGCTGTCTTATAGTAAGATTTTCTTAGTAGCCCATAGGTACCTATCAGAGGTTTTTACCACAGCTTGATAAATCTTTCCATATTTGCTTTATGTGTGATCCATACCTTCGGTAAAGTGGTTTACAATGCATTACACAAATCTATGACTGCCTCACAAAACTAGATTTTAAATAAACATTTTAAGGTTGATGTGACAGATTTTTGTTACAAAGTGCTCTGTAGATGCCTCTAAAATGTTCTCTTCCAGCTCAAAGGACACATCGTGATGACGATCCGATATATGCCCATCACAGAGAGCCCCAAATCCCACTTGCGTTTACCATTGACTGCTCCTTGGCAGCACTGGCTGTACATGTGCAATTCAATGAGCCCTGGAAAGACATTTAGTTGGAATACATTTTTTACAAACGATTATGGCAGATTGTTTCCTTTCAGTGATTTCTGATGTAGAGCTGACAAGTGGAAAATGATGTTGTACTATCAGCAAACACCATTCTCCGTTCTCTAAGAAACAATTTGCTCACAGTCAGTGTTTGCCATTTGTTATGTCCTCTGTAATTGTCAAACACAACCAAGATATTCGACACAAAAACATTCCACTAGTTCATGTACTAAAGAGCGTGTTGGCATATAATCGTATCTGCTACATTTACTAACTGTGCAGCTGCACAAAACTGACAGCTAAAGCAAAACTGGATGATAGGCTTGGTAAGTTTTTATTACATACAACACAAAAGCAGATGTGTTTACAGTCTAATATTGATGGGTGCATATATTTTTTACAATGAATGTGTACTTTGCTTTATAGCTCCATTAGTATTGTTTCCAGATCATAGTAGTGTTTGCTACCAGAGGCTTTCAATGACTGTACAAATACAAAGAATTGCTGTGATGGAATATTACTAAATACACAATACACATCAATCGACCTTTTATGATGTATCACCGCGTATGTGACAGCCCAGGAGACATGTTGCCTATATTCTACTGTCTATTTTTGGTTAACCTAAGCCCACTGTGGACTCAAATTTCTTAGCTAAGGAAAAATTCCCCCCCAATAAAAATGTAAATTGTCCCTTTTTCCCATTTTACCCCCAAAAAACATTTATAAACATATTTGGTATCGCCGCATGCGTAAATGTCCGAACTATTAAAACATAATGTTAATGATCCCGTATGGTGAATGTCGTGAACGTAAAAATAAAAAAAGTCAAAAATTGCTGCATTTTGTCACATTTTAATCTCAAAAAAATGTATATAAAAAATGATTAAAAGTTTTATATGCACAAATGTGGTATCAATAAAAAGTACAAATGTAGTATCAATAAAAATGAGATCTCATACCGCCACTTAAATGGAAAAATGAAAAAGTTATAGGTCGTCAAAATAGAGGGATTTTAATTGTACTAATTTATTTTAAAAGTTAGAGATTTTTTTTAAAGCGGTACAATAATAGAAAAGTATGTACTCATGGGTATCATTTTAATTGTATTGACCCACAGAATAAAGAACACATGTAATTGTACAGTAAATTGTACCTTCCAAAATTTGCAAAAAACTTTTTTTTTTATATCAACTGGCTCCAGAAGGTTAAAGGGGTACTCCTCTCCTAGCATCTTATCCCCTATCCAAAGGATAGAGGATAAGATGTCAGATTGCGGGGGTCCTGCTGCTGGGAACCCCGGGATCTCCGCTGGAGCACCCCGCTTTCATTACTGCACAGAGCAAAATCGCTCTGTGCGTAATGACCGGCAATACAGGGGCAATACAGCCCCCTCGTGCAGTCACGGCCCGCCCCAATAGACTTGTATTGAGGGGGTGTCACAATGCTCCAGCCCCTGTATCGCCGGTCATTACGCACAGAGCGAGTTTGCTCTGTGTAGTAATGAAAGCGGGGCGCTACAGCGGAGATCCCGGGAGTCCCCATCGGTGGGACCCCCGCGATCTGACATCTTATCCCCTATCCTTTGGATAGGGGATAAGATGCTAGGGGTGGAGTACCCCTTTAAACAGATTTGTAAATTACTTCTATTAAAAAAGCTTAATCCTTTCAGTAGTTTTCAGCTGCTGAAGTTGAGTTGTTCTTTTCTGTGCGCAGAGAGTACTGTTGTCAGAAAGAAAAGAACAACTAAACTTCTGCAGCTGATAACTACTGGAAGGATTAAGATTTTTTTTTTATAGAAATAATTCACAATTTTTTTTCCTGGAATACCCCTTTAAAGTAGTGGAGCAAGCCCAGTCTAGTCTGCTACTCTAGAATATCTGCTTAAAGCCCAACGATGTCATCTAAGCAAGGTTTCCACATAGGTTTTTTTCTGGTGATTTTTGGAAGACTGCCACTGCAGTTTTTAAAGGGGTACTCCACCCCTAGACATCTTATCCCCTATCCAAAGGATAGGGGATAAGATGTCAGATCGTCATGGTCCTGCTGCTCGGGACCCCCAGGATCGCCGCTGCGGCACTTCGCTATCATTGCTGCACAGAGCGAGTTCTCTCTGTGCGTAATGACGGGCGATACAGAGGACGGAGCAGCGTGACGTCATGGCTCTGCCCCTTGTGACATCACGGCTTGTCCCCTTAATGCAAGTCTATGTCAGGGGGCATGACGACCGCCACGCCCCCTCCCATAGACTTGTATTGAGGGGGCAGACCGTGACGTCATGAGGGGCGGAGCCGTGACATAACGATGCTCCGGCCCCTGTATTGCCCATCATTACGTGCAGAGCGAACTCGCTCTGTGCAGTAATGATAGCGCGGTGCCGCAGCAGCGATCCCGGGGCTCCCCAGCAGCGGGACCGCGGCGATCTGACATCTTATCCCCTATCCTTGGATAGGGGATAAGATGTCTAGGGGCGGAGTACCCCTTTAAGCCAAAGTCAGAAGTAGATCCATGAGAAAGGAAAAGTATACGTCATTCCTTTAGATTTCCCATTCCTTTTGAAAAAACCTGTGAGAAAACCTAGCCTTAAACTATTTTCCTTTTAATTACAAAACCATACTTTACTGTCTATAAACTAGAGCTTTTGTTTTGTGTCAAGTATTTTAGTATTATTGACGTATCTGACAGCGTTAAAGGGGTATTACATTCAGTACCTTTTATTTATAATTACACTCGGAATGGTGAAGTAAAAAAATCCTATCCTGTAATCTTCCTCACTCCCCTGCTCATGGAGCCTGATGTTGTTGTCAGCACTAGGACATGTCTGCTAAGCCAATCACTGGTTGATGCATGACACTGCTGTGACCAGTGATTGGCTGAGCAGACAAAGACCCCAGAAAGCTTTTGCAGTGGGACCAGGCTCCATGAGAATGGAGGTGGAGGGGAACTGGGGATGATGAGTATAGGATTTTTCTTGCCACAAGCATAAGTTTTATAATATGAAAGATGTTATCTTAAGTGTTGATCATGATACACAAATCTTAGTTTGAGGTTTCAGGCTTGACTTCCAAATCAGATCAGTACAAATTATGTCTATTGGGAATGGAGATATATGGAGAGGCTCTGAGTACTCTGAACAGCAATAAAGACCTGGGCTACCCAACCGACACCTATACCTTAGGTGTCAAAAAAAGCTATACAATGAAGGAAAATAATGGGGCTCAAGGTCACGGATATGTGGAATAATGTATTTATTAGTAATGGATAAAAATTATTCACCAATTATAGGTTGATGCCTGGCTACCCACAGGGCCCTTGTAGGTGCACAGGGATCAGATATATACAGTATTTAAAAATAATAACATTAAATATAAAATTGATCCTTAAAATAAATCATAAAATAAAGTCCTTATAGGCTATTCTGAGATCACTTCAATGAATAAATAGAATAATCAATGCTGTTGCTATAGATCAGAAAATAATGACAAAAGTCCAGTAATGTATATTTAAGAAAATTTCATATGAGTTCAACTGAGTTCATCATTGCAAAAATATAGAGTCCAAATATGCCTCAATAGGAACCGATGTACGGCCAAGGATACAGTATACAGTCAGTTAAAGGTCACTGCAGACCTATCAATCGGCAGCAACTACTGTCTCAAGTTGTTGAATGTAGCAAGAATGTCAAATAGATTCTAAGAAGCACTGATATCAATCACCATAGAAACAATAGAAACAATAATTTGTAGCTATGTGAGGCTCTGGAGAGAATTAAGGTAATTCACGGCTCATGTGTTAACACTGAGCACGATACTCTCACCGGTCCGGACGTCTGCTGGATGCCGTAACGATCTCTGTGGCTGATGGAGAGGATCCCTCCGGTAAGTATGAAGGTTCTACGTGCAGTTGTTTCCAGCAGTCTGTATGTCCACTCTCTGTGTAGGAGAGTTCAGCGCTTGGAGACCCGGCCGTCTCCCGGTGTGAGCGGTGAAGGGTAGAGTGGGCCTGAGTTCAGGGGGCTGCAGCGCTGCGGCTGCACCACTCAGATAGTAGATCCAGTGATGGCCTCGTGTCTCCCCAGCGCGCGCTGCGAGAGACTTAGATTGGCAGATGGTAGTCTTTAGTATAGTTCAGATCTTAGAGGCAGGATGTACTTTTCTTAAATATCCATTATTGGACTTTTGTCATTATTTTCTGATCTATAGCAACAGCATTGATTATTCTATTTATTAATTGAAGTGATCTCAGAATAGCCTATAAGGACTTTATTTTATGATTTATTTTAAGGATCAATTTTATATTTAATGTTATTATTTTTAAATACTGTATATATCTGATCCCTGTGCACCTACAAGGGCCCTGTGGGTAGCCAGGCATCAACCTATAATTGGTTAATAATTTTTATCCATTACTAATAAATATATTATTCCACATATCCGTGACCTTGAGCCCCATTATTTTCCTTCAAATTATGTCTATACTGAAGTTTCAAAAAGGATGTATATATTAATAATAGGGAATAAAAATAAATAAACAAACATTTCATAACTTCAAATGGTATTGATACACTGATATCTTCCTGTCAGCTTGATCCAGTCTGACTCTCTCAGACTTTATCACCAGAAGAACTTACAGGCACTATATATTGGCCCTCATTTACTATCGCAAACCCTACATGTCTTGTCGGGTTGTGCGCCAGACTCTGGCTGATTGCGCCAGAAATTCTGTCTGCACCAGAATTTAAAAAAATCCCAAAAAAGGGCATGGCCGTTGGGGAAAGGGGGCATTGTCACCAAAAAGCGGTGTGTGCCCGACATTTTCACCAAAAAAAACAACATATTTACTAAGGTTTCCACAGAAAATGTGGTGGATTTCAGCTGAGGAAAACCCGACAAATCAGAGCATGTGTAAAAAAAGCAAAATGTAGGGAAAGTGGAAAATGTAGGGAAACCTTAGTAAATACCGTGGAAAATAAATTGTAGGGAAATAAAATCCGCAAAGAAACATAGTAACATAATTCATAAGGTTGAAAAAAGACAAAAGTCCATCAAGTTCAACCTATAACCCTATTGGGTCCCTACTGAGTTAATCCAGAGGAAAGCAAAAAACCCTCATACTAGAGGTAAAAATTCCTTCCCGACTCCAAATATGGCAGTCAGAATAAATCCCTGGATCAACGTTCTGTCCCTATAGATATAGAATCTATAACCTGTAATGTTATTACTCTCCAAAAATGTATCCAGACCCCTTTGGAACTCTTTTACAGAGCTCACCATGATCACCTCCTCAGGCAGAGAATTCCACAATCTCACTGCTCTTACAGTAAAGAACCCCCGTCTGTGTTGGTATAGAAACCTTCTTTCTTCTAAACGTAGAGGATGCCCCCTTGTTATTGATACAGTCCTGGCTATAAATAGATCATGGGAGAGATCTCTGTACTGTCCCCTGATATATTTATACATAGTTATTAGGTCTCCCCTAAGCCTTCTTTTTTCTAAACTAAATAACCCTAATTCTGCTAATCTTTCTGGGTACTGTAGTCCTCCCATTCCCTGTATGACACTGGTTGCCCGTCTTTGAACCCTCTCCAGCTCCAATATATCTTTCTTGTACACTGGTGCCCATTCAGTATTCTATGTGTGGTCTGACTAGGGATTTGTACAACGGTAGAATTATTTCCTTGTCGTGGGCATCTATGCCCCTGTTGATGCACCCCATGATTTTATTTGCTTTGGCCGCAGCTGCCCGACACTGGTCACTACAGCTAAATCTACTATTCACTAAGACTCCTAAATCCTTTTCCATGTCAGTCGTCCCAAGCGTTCTCCCATTTAATACTCCCATTTTCTTCCCCATGTGCATTACCTTACATTTATCAGTGTTGAACCTCATTTGCCACTTCCCAGCCCAAACCTCCAACCTATCCAGATCCATTTGAAACAGTGCACTGTCCTCTATAGTGTTTACAGAGTTTAGTATCATCTGCAAAGGCGGCTACTTTACTATTCAACCCCTCTACAAGGTCATTAATACATATATTAAATAGCACAGAACCCAAGACGGACCCCTGTGGTACCCCACTAGTAACAGTCACCCAATCAGAATAAGTACCATTAATAACCACCCTCTCTTTCCTATCACAGAGCTAGTTACTTACCCACTTACACAATATCTCCCCAGCCCCATCCTTCTCATTTTATGCACCAACCTTTTATGTGGAACCTACACTCCACTCTTAGTAAATCAGGGCCAATGAGTATTGCATGCCACTTCTCTGTAAACTGAAGCTACTTTTGCCTATGAGTTAAGTTGTTTCATAGATACTGAACCACTCTATTTAGGAATCTGCCAAAACACAAAATCAACCAGATTATATGTATTAACCATTCTGGTGTTTGTTCTAGACAGCTGACAATATAACCCATATAACCCAATTTCACAAGATAAAAAAAAAGAAAACATTCTTCTCTCTCCCTGCTCACACTATCTACAGATTATACTGCTTTATTCAAATTAGTAAATGATAGGACATGTATGATAAGATGAACTGGATAATCTTGGCGAAAGAAATAGTTAGAAATGTTAATAGTCTTGTTTCAAGTCCAATATTTTTTTTGTGAATCCATTGCTGCCTAAAAAAAATCTAATAAAAGAATAAACATAAAATGTCTAGAAATTGAAGACTTAAAATTAAACCTTTATTCCTCAATGTAAAAGAAACATTTGCACAGAGGTCAGGGAACAATTTTGTGTATACTATATACAATTTCTGCTTCTCTGCATTGATCACAGGGTTAAGGAGAAAACATTTATCAAATCATACAAAAACTTTACTATATTGTTTCCATGTCCTGCTTAACCCCTTAAGGACTGAGCCCTTTTTCACCTTAAGGACTCGGCCATTTTTTGCAATTCTGACCACTGTCACTTTAAACATTAATAACTCTGGAATGCATTTAGTTATCATTCTGATTCCGAGATTGTTTTTTCGTGACATATTCTACTTTAACGTAGTGGTAAAAATTTTTGGTAACTTGCATCCTTTCTTGGTGAAAAATCCCCAAATTTGATGAAAAATTTGAAAATTTTGCATTTTTCTAACTTTGAAGCTCTCTGCTTGTAAGGAAAATGGATATTCAAAATAATTTTTTTTTTATTCACATATACAATATGTCTACTTTATATTTGCATCATAAAATTGATGAGTTTTTACTTTTGGAAGACACCAGAGGGCTTCAAAGTTCCGCAGCAATTTTCTAATTTTTCACAAAATTTTGAAACTCGCTTTTTTTCAGGGACCAGTTCAGGTTTGAAGTGGATTTGAAGGGTCTTCATATTAGAAATACCCCATAAATGACCCCATTATAAAAACTGCACCCCCGAAAGTATTCAAAATGACATTCAGTAAGCGTTTTAACCCTTTACGGGTTTCACAGGAATAGCAGCAAAGTGAAGGAGAAAATTCACAATCTTCATTTTTTACACTCGCATGTTCTTGTAGACCCAATTTTTGAATTTTTGCAAGGGGTAAAAAGGAGAAAAATTTTACTTGTATTTGAAACCCAATTTCTCTCGAGTAAGCACATACCTCAAATGTCTATGTTAATTGTTCAGCGGGCGCAGTAGAGGGCTCAGAAGGGAAGGAGCGTCAAATGGTTTTTGGGGGGCATGTCACCTTTAGGAAGCCCCTATGGTGCCAGAACAGCAAAAAACCCCACATGGCATACCATTTTGGAAACTAGACCCCTCGGGGAACGTAACAAGGGGTAATGTGAACCTTAATACCCCACAGGTGATTCACGACTTTTGCATATGTAAAAAAAAAAAAAAATTTACCTAAAATGCTTGGTTTCCCTAAAGTTTTACATTTTTAAAAAGGGTAATAGCAGAAAATACCCCCCAAAATTTGAAGCTGAATTTCTCCCGATTCAGAAGACACCCCATATGGGGGTGAAAAGTGCTCTGCTGGCGCACTACAGGTCTCAGAAGAGAAGGAGTCACATTTGGCTTTTTTGAAGGAAATTTTGCTCTGGGGGCATTCCGCATTTAGGAAGCCCCTATGGTGCCAGGACAGCAAAAAAAAACACATGGAATACCATTTTGGAAACTAGACCCCCTCGGGGAACGTAACAAGGGGTAATGTGAACCTTAATACCCCACAGGTGATTCACGACTTTTGCATATGTAAAAAAAATTTTTTTTTACCTAAAATGCTTGGTTTCCCTAAAGTTTTACATTTTTAAAAAGGGTAATAGCAGAAAATACCCCCCAAAATTTGAAGCCCAATTTCTCCCGATTCAGAAGACACCCGATATGGGGGTGAAAAGTGCTCTGCTGGCGCACTACAGGTCTCAGAAGAGAAGGAGTCACATTTGGCTTTTTTGAAGGAAATTTTGCTCTGGGGGCATGCCGCATTTAGGAAGCCCCTATGGTGCCAGGACAGCAAAAAAAAAAAAACATGGCATACAATTTTGGAAACTAGACCCCTCGGGGAACGTAACAAGGGGTAAAGTGAACCTTAATACCCTACAGGTGTTTCACGACTTTTGCTTATGTAAAAAAAAAATAAAAAAATTTACCTAAAATGCTTGGTTTCCCAAAAAATGTACATTTATACAAAGGGTTAAAGCAGAAAATACCCCCCAAAATTTGAAGCCCAATTTCTCCCGATTCAGAAAACACCCCATATGGGGGTGAAAAGTGCTCTTTTGGCGCACTACAGGTCTCAGAAGAGAAGGAGTCACATTTGGCTTTTTGAAAGCAAATTTTGCTCTGGGGGCATGCCGCATTTAGGAAGCCCCTATGGTGCCAGGACCGCAAAAAAAAAACCACATGGCATACCATTTTGGAAACTAGAGCCCTCGGGGAACGTAACAAGGGGTTAAGTGAACCTTAATACCCCACAGGCGTTTCACGACTATTGCATATGTAAAAAAAAATAATTTTTTTTTACCTAAAATTCTTCTTTTCCCAAAAACTTTACATTTTTAAAAAGGGTAAAAGCAGAAAATACCCCCCAAAATTTGAAGCCCAATTTCTCCCGAGTACGGCGATACCCCATATGTGACCCTTAACTGTTGCCTTGAAATACGACAGGGCTCCAAAGTGAGAGCGCCATGCGCATTTGAGGCCTAAATTAGGGATTGCATAGGGGTGGACATAGGGGTATTCTACGCCAGTGATTCCCAAACAGGGTGCCTCCAGCTGTTGCAAAACTCCCAGCATGCCTGGACAGTCAACGGCTGTCCGACAATACTGGGAGTTGTTGTTTTGCAACAGCTGGAGGCTCCGTTTTGGAAACCGTGGCGTACCAGACGTTTTTCATTTTTATTGGGGAGGGGAGGGGGGCTGTGTAGGGGGCTGTGTATATGTAGTGTTTTTTTTACTTTTTATTTTATTTTTTGTGTTAGTGTAGTGTAGTGTTTTTAGGGTACAGTCGCACGGGCGGGGGTTCACAGTAGTTTCTCGCTGGCAGTTTGAGCTGTTGCAGAAAATTTGCTGCAGCTCAAACTTGCAGCCAGATACTTACTGTAAGCCCCAGCCCATGTGAGTGTACCCTGTACATTCACATTGGGGGGGACATCCAGCTGTTGCAAAACTACAACTCCCAGCATGCGCTGACAGACTGTACATGCTGAGAGTTTTAGTTTTGCAACAGCTGTAGGCACGCTGGTTATGTATCACGGAGTTTGTGACCTTACTCAGTGTTTCAAAACCAGTGTGCCTCCAGCTGTTGCAAAACTACAACTCCCAGCATGTATGGTGCATGGTGTTAGGTGACTGCTGGGAGTTGTAGTTTGCAACAGCTGGAGGCACACCGGTCGTGAAACACTGAGTTAGGTAAAAAAAAAACTCTAAGTTTCACAACCAGTGTGCCTTCAGCTGTTGCAAAACTACAACTCTCAGCAGTCACCAACAGCCAACGGGCATGCTGGGAGTTGTAGTTATGCAACCAGCAGATGCACCACTACAACTCCCAGCATGCAGTTTAGCTGTTTGTGCAAGCTGGGAGTTGTAGTTATACAACAGCTGAAGGTACACTTTTCCATAGAAAAAATGTGCCTCCAGCTGTTGCAAAACCATAAGTCCCAGCATGCCCATAAGGGAATGCTGGGAGTTGTGGTGGTCTGCCTCCTGCTGTTGCATAACTACAGCTCCCAGCATGCCCTTTTTGCATGCTGGGAGCTGTTGCTAAGCAACAGCAGGAGGCTGTAACTCACCTCCTGCTACTGCTCCATCGCAGGACTGTCCCTCGCCGCCGCCGTCGCTCCTGGGGCCCCGATCCCAACATGGACGCCGGGGATCGGGGTCCCCAGCACCCGGGGTCGTCTTCCCGCACCCGCTCACGCCCTCCGGAAGAGGGGCGGAGCGGGTGCGGGAGTGACACCCGCAGCAGGCGCCCTGATTGGTCACCCCTGCAGGCTCTGGCTGTTCGGGGCCATCAGAGACGGCCCCGAACAGCCAGTAATTCCGGGTCACCGGGTCACTGGAGACCCGATTGACCCGGAATCGCCGCAGATCGCTGGACTGACCCCCCTGGGCGATATGCCGGGATGCCTGCTGAACGATTTCAGCAGGCATCCGGCTCCGGTCCCCAACCGGCTAGCGGTGGGGACCGGAATTCCCACGGGCGTATGGATATGCCCTGCGTCCTTAAGGACTCGGAATGCAGGGCGTATCCATACGCCCTGCGTCCTTAAGAGGTTAAAGGGTTACTCCGCTCCCTAGCATCCGGAACATTGAGTTCCTGAACGCTGTGTGCGGGTTTCCGTGTTCACGCCCGCCCCCTTGTTACGTCACGCCCTGTCATGTGACGTCACTTCCTGAACACGGAAGCCCGCACACAGCATCCAGGAACTCAATGTTCCGGTGTGAGGTGGAATTTTGCGGATGCTGGGGAGCGGAGTAACCCTTTAAGGCATGCACTTTAAAAAAAAGTGTAGGTTTTACCTCAGATGGTAGGTAAAACATTTATGAACCCTGTGGGTATGAGGTTGAATATTAACCAACTGTTTTAGTGCCATAGGGTTAATGAAGGGGCCTCCATATTCCCTTAGGTCAATTATACAAAGCACCTTTTTTATGCTAAGTCGGATGATCAGTAGGAGTCTGTCCTGCTTCAAAGGGTGGAGTGACTGCTGTGTGGGAGAGAGTTCATTTTGCAACAGCTGTAGGCACCCTGATTAGAAAACACTGGTGTATTGCATTGAAGGGATCACAGGTGTGTTTCAATGGGTTGGGTGGCTGATGTGTGGGAGGGAGGAAAGTGACCTTATACTTACAAACTATTGAACTATGGGATGTGTAGTTTAGAGAATGAAATTCAACAGGAAATACCCAGTTCTGGCAGGTAAGTACTACTAAAATCACCTTATGGTGGATAACCCCTCTAATACTTAATTTTTCCCACTATATTTATTATGATTGATTTCATAAATTTTTTTTTTCTATTTCTTGGATAGTTTTTTGTTCAATACATTATTAATAAATGACCGTGACCTTGCCTTCCAAATTAAAGAAATTGTATGTGTCTTTATTTTAGCTATAAGTTACTTAGAAAATAATGGAGACTTGACACTGCCAAGAGATCTGCAGGATGAGTGTTCTACCTGTGACTGTGCATGTTTCCTAATTGTATTCCACATTCATACATATTGTAAGAAAAATGGGTTTCAGTATATAACATAGCTTTATGTTTTTAGATTTCCTATGAAGTGGGGAGTTGAGCTCCAGGGTATAAAAAAGAGGGAGAGAAATTTTTGTTGTATCAGGAGCAAACAAAAGATGAGCAAAAAAAAGGAGGCCTTGTGGGAATCAGATGTTATATGTTGGTAAGTAGCAGGAGATCAAGAGATGTGTGAAGTACCGTATTTATCGGCGTATAACACGCACTTTTTAGGCTAAAATTTTTAGCCTAAAGTCTATGTGCGTGTTATATGCCGATACACCCCCAGGAAAGGCAGGGGGAGAGAGGCCGTCGCTGCCCGCTTCTCTCCCCCTGCCTTTCCTGGGGTCTAGAGCGCTGCTGCCGGCCCTTCTCTCCCCCTGGCTATCGGCGCCGCTGCCCGTTCTCTCCCCCTGACTATCGGTGCCGGCGCCCCATTGCCGGCGCCTATAGCCAGGGGGAGAGAAAGGGCAGCGGCACCCATTGCCGGCGCCGCTGCCCCGTTGCCTCCCCCCATCCCGGGTGGCATAATTACCTGGGTCGGGTCCGCGCTTCTGCAGGCCTCCGGCGTGCGTCCCCGGCGTCGTTGCTATGCGCTGCACAGCGCGGCGCATGAAGTCAGTGCGCCGCGCCGTGCATAGCAATGACGCAGGGGACGCGCGTCGGAGGCCTGCAGCAGCGTGGACCCGACCCAGGTAATTATGCCACCGGAGATGGGGGGAGGCAACGGGGCAGCGGCGCCGGCAATGGGTGCCGCTGCCCCTTCTCTCCCCCTGGCTGTCGGCGCCGCTTCTCTCCCCCTGGCTATCGGCGCCGGCACCGATAGTCAGGGGGACAGAACGGGCAGCAGCGCTGATAGCCAGGGGGAGAGAAGGGCCGGCAGCAGCGCTCTAGACCCCAGGAAAGGCAGGGGGAGAGAAGCGGGCAGCGACGGCCTCTCTCCCCCTGCCTTTCCTGGGGGTGTATCGGTGTGTACACGCGCACACACGCACCCTCATTTGACCATGGATATTTGGGTAAAAAACTTTTTTTTACCCAAATATCCTTGGTAAAATGAGGGTGCATGTTATAGGCCGGTGCGTGGTATACCCCGATAAATACGGTATATCAATCATGCCATGTATATGGTTGAAGAGTACAAAGAAGACCTTATAGCAAACAGGTGCTGCTTCATCCAAATCCCATTCAAAAAATCTCCAGATGCTGAATATTTTCAAATCCACAATAGAATATTTATTCAAATAACAAAGCAGTTGTCTCAGGGGCTACACATGTATATGTTATAGGAAACCAAATTATCTAGGAAACATTTATTTATATAGACCACATGCATGATAAACTTCCATAGAAAAGGTACATAGATTAAAACTAATTTTTCAGTTTTTTTTCTGGGGAAGAAAAACTGTTTTGTCATGTTATGGTGAATGGATTTTATAGTTTATTTATAAACTTTTTACAGTTTTGGTTACTTGTTCATGGAAAAGGTGTACAGATAACTGTTGGTACATGCCCTTGAGGACAGAATAACAATAGTGAGCGCCTGATAGAACGCCCAACTGTCTTGACCAAGGCCAATTTAAAATGGATAAAGACTAAAGAACATTAAACAAGTATTGTCAATGGCAAAATAGAAAATCTGATCAGACTTTAAGGAAACATTGATCCAGTTCCATTTACAGTAATTGTTTCCTGATCCCTCTACAGAGACTCTTTTCTCAGCAATTGGGGGCAATTAGCCTTAGGCCTGCTACCATAAGAGTCTTGGTTCACTTGTTGTAAATAATTATAAAAGTGGATTCAATATATATCATCTAAGAAATATTGGAAATGTTTATATTTTAATCTGGTTATCAACAGATGTCCTTAATTAAATATTTACTTTGATATCAGCCATTACATTTAACTGCCTACATTTTAGGTCAGGGTTGAATATGTGATTTCTGTTGAAAGGCTTAATTTCAAAGCAAAAAGAGATGCCAGTATGGAGTGTAAAAATCCTAAAAAACATGTTTAGGCTGAGCATGAACTGCACCCCAATGCTAATGACTGCATCTGCTATTCATGCATTCATTAATTATAGGGAAATAAGGATCTAGCTTTTTGAATACTGAGTGAGAGATACATTTTCTCTGACTTGCTCAATTTATGACAATTTTCATCTCTACTGTAAATTTAGTTTGGAGAGTTGGATTACATCAACTCCAGCAAAGAAGCTTTTAGACATAACTGACAAATTAATTATGAAACAGAAAAAATCCTGCACACACCTGCTATAGCTGTCAGACGTAAAGCTCGGAAATAGTCTATGCATATAAATATGAACCAAGAGAATGGTCTTTTGCAAGCCATTTATGGCCCATGGTATCTCTGCAATATTTTAACCCCTTAAGGGTGCAGGGGGCTCAAGTTTTTAGCGGTTACATTCTTGTTTTGATGGGACTTTTTGATCACTTTTTACACATTTTTTTAGGGTATACAAAGTGACCAAAAATACGCCTTTTTGGACTTTTGATTTTTTTTTTTACGTGTACGCCATTGACCATGCGGTTTAAGTATCATACTATTTTAATAGTTCAGACATTTATGCACGCAGTGATACCCCATATGTTTATTTTTATTTACATGTTTTTATGGGAAAAAGGGGGTGCTTCAAACTTTTATTACATTAATTACCTTTTTTTTTATTTATTTTTTAATACCTTTACTACACTTTTTTTTAGTCCTCACAGGGGACTATTTCATGCAATCCTTTGAGTGCATACACTGTTCAATGCTATGCCATAGCATAGCATTGATCAGTGTTGTCGGTGCTCTTCTGCTCTAGCCTGGATCTCAGGCATGGAGCAGCAGAGCAACGATTGGACGGCGGGAAGCAAGGTTCCTCTAAGCTGTTTGGGATGCTGAAACAATGCCAACTTAGACCTGGCATAGATTTTAGCTATAATTCAAGCTAATATTTTGGGGTAAATTATAGTAGGGAGGACAGCGGGGCCCCTCACATGCTGGGCACCTGTGCAGCTGAAATGGCTGCACAGGCGATATATCCGCTCCTGCATTTACTTTTCTAACTTTTGTACCCCCCCCCAGTTTTCAATGTGATTCTTCACCTGCAATCTTTATTTTTAGATGCCGCTGCTGTCTCCCGTAGTGGTCTAAGTCAGTGGTCCCCAACCCAATTCTCAAGGCCCAGCAACCTTCTTAGGTTTTTCAGGTACTCCATTGGAATAGAACATGGAAAAAACTCAAATTCTGCACTGTTGTCAGGCCTTGAGGCCTGAGTTGTGGACCTCTGTTCTGCCTCTGTACGAATCATTAGCCAGATCACATATGGAGTATTATGTCCATTTTTGGGCACCTAAATACAAGGAGGCCATGGCAAAACTGGAGAGGGTGCAGAGAAGGGTGACAAAGATTATTAATGGTATGAGTGGTTTCAGTACCTAGGCAGGTTATCAAGCTTGGGGTTATTTAGTTGGCGAAGATATGTTTTAGGGGTGATTGGAGCACAAAGTAATATGTGAATGGACAGTACAGAAATCTTTCTAGTGATCTTTTTATACCTAGGCCCGTAACATGACATGGGGGCATCCTCTAAATCTAGAGGAAAGAAGGTTTCACAATCATCACAGAGATTCTTTACTGTAACAGCAGTAACCATATGATGTTGTGGTGTCTGACTCAATAAACAAGTTTAAGGGAGGCCTGGATGTTTTTCTGGAAAAATATAATATTACAGGTTATGGATACTAGATTTATGGAGATAGAACCTTGATCCAGGGATTTTTTCTGCTCGCCATATTGGAATCAGAAAGGAATTTTTCCTCTGTCATGGGGCAATTGCCATCAGCCTCATTTGTTTTTTCTCCTTTCTCTGAATTAACACAGTAGGTTTTTAGATTGAACTCGATGGACTCTTGTCTTTTTTTCAACTTTACAAACTATGTTACTATGTTCTAAGTAATGCATTGGGTAACAACCACATAACTGCCTAGTCCTGTGTATTCTGCTGTTGACACTGAATAATCTCTTGACTGCTTCATTAAGGTTATTCCCTGTGATCAGCTTACTGTCAGGGTTTACTTCTAACAAAAAAGAGATTGTTCAAAGGCAGCCCCTTTAACTTAAATATTACATTAATAAACATAAATAAATACTGTTATAGTGCTGGGGATTCTCTTTTAAGTAACAGTAATTGGAGGACTTCTTACCTCAGTTCTAAACATCCTCAATAAATGGAAGTAGGAAGACGGGTGTGTTATTCTGCTTATGGTATGGCTCACATGATCATTAGTTAACTTAAGATATAAACCCACAGTTGGAGATAAAAATAAGTATATAACCAAGACTTTTACTATAGACAGAATTGTTGGATAGTTTGTCTTAACATTTTCTCGTTTTAAGAAGGGTGCCATGTGCAGGTGCAGAAATGTCAGTAACCTTTTTCTAAAAGATACTTTGTTTGAAATCTACAAATACCAAGCAATGGACTGACATTCAATAAAGAATCTCCTGAGTTTTGTTCAGGGTCCACATAATATTAAATGGTTGTTATTCCACCACTATGTGTTGTGTTTTCTTTATTCTATTGGCTGTGATTTCTAGCCAGCAAATATAGAGTTTGTATTTGATTTAATGAAGAACCAGAAACAGGTACATAAGACACAAAAGATGAGGCACAATTTTTTTGCATCCTAATAAAAACATGCTTCTTGTTCAGATGCCTTAGTGCCCCTGTAATCATGGTAGAAGCCAGTCCATCTTTAGGGTACGTTCACACGCACGGATTTTCGCAGCGTATTTAGCTGCGGATCCGCTGGTGAAGGCCCGCTCTATGTTGGCTTTATATTTGCCTGTTGGTAGCGGCAATACGCCGCTACGAGCAGACACACTGCAGTGATGTGTGCGGCGTACTCCCACATCGCGGCCGCTCTCCCTGCTCTGAGCTAGACAGAGAGCTCCGCGATGTGCGAGTATATTGCGACTCGCACATCGCAGTGTGTCTGCAGCTACCAACAGGCACATGTAAAGCCAGCATAGAGCGGGCCTTCACCAGCGGATCTGCAGCGTAAAATACGCTGAAAATCTGCGCGTGTGAACGTACCCTTATAGATGACTGTGCTGCTCATACCCTTTGCCCTATACTGTGCTAGAGCACATGTTAGCTGACCTATCTCATCTAATAGCACTGGTTAATTCTATTCTATTACCAGGCATACCGAAACATGAACACAGAACCAGGAAGTTTTTTCCACTTAAGTGTGGTGAGCAGCACAGGTAGTTTATTTTATATTTTGTTTTTGCATTTTTTCTGCAAAGGTACACATTGACGGATCCCCCATGTATATATCTGTAGGTCTCTTAACCCCTTAAGGACTGAGCCCTTTTTCACCTTAAGGACTCAGCCATTTTTTGCAATTCTGACCACTGTCACTTTAAACATTAATAACTCTGGAATGCTTTTAGTTATCAATCTGATTCCGAGATTGTTTTTTCGTGACATATTCTACTTTAACTTAGTGGTAAAATTTTGTGGTAACTTGCATCCTTTCTTGGTGAAAAATCCCAAAATTTGATGAAAAATTTGAAAATTTTGCATTTTTCTAACTTTGAAGCTCTCTGCTTGTAAGTAAAATGGATATTCAAAATATTTTTTTTTTTATTCACATATACAATATGTCTACTTTATGTTTGCATCATAAAATTGACAAGTGTTTACTTTGGGAAGACACCAGAAGGCTTCAAAGTTCCGCAGCAATTTTCCAATTTTTCACAAAATTTTGAAACTCGCTTTTTTTCAGGGACCAGTTCAGGTTTGAAGTGGATTTGAAGGGCCTTCATATTAGAAATACCCCATAAATGACCCCATTATAAAAACTGCACCCCCGAAAGTATTCAAAATGACATTCAGTCAGCGTTTTAACCCTTTAGGTGTTTCACAGGAATAGCAGCAAAGTGAAGGAGAAAATTCACAATCTTCATTTTTTACACTCGCATGTTTTTGTAGACCCAATTTTTGAATTTTTGCAAGGGGTAAAAAGGAGAAAATTTTTACTTGTATTTGAAACCCAATTTCTCTCGAGTAAGGACACACCTCATATGTCTATGTTAATTGTTCGGCGGGCGCAGTAGAGGGCTCAGAAGGGAAGGAGCGACAAATGGTTTTTGGGGGGCATGTCACATTTAGGAAGCCCCTATGGTGCCAGAACAGCAAAAAAAAAACACATGGCATACCATTTTGGAAACTAGACCCCTCGGGGAACATAACAAGGGGTAAAGTAAACCTTAATACCCCACAGGTGATTCACAACTTTTGCATACGTAAAAAAAAAAAAAAAAAATTCCCTAAAATGCTTGGTTTCCCAAATGTTTTACATTTTTAAAAAGGGTAATAGCAGAAAATACCCCCCAAAATTTGAAGCCCAATTTCTCCCGATTCAGAAAACACCCCATATGGGGGTGAAAAGTGCTCTGCTGGCGCACTACAGGTCTCAGAAGAGAAGGAGTCACATTTGGCTTTTTTGAAGGAAATTTTGCTCTGGGGGCATGCCGCATTTAGGAAGCCCCTATGGTGCCAAGACAGCAAAAAAATACACATGGCATACCATTTTGGAAACTAGACCCCTTGGGGAACGTAACAAGGGGTAAAGTGAACCTTAATACCCCACAGGGGTTTCACAAATTTTGCATATGTAAAAAAAAAAAAAAAATTTACCTAAAATGCTTGGTTTCCCAAAAGATTTACATTTTTACAAAGGGTTAAAGCAGAAAATACCCCCCAAAATTTGAAGCCCAATTTCTCCCGATTCAGAAAACGCCCCATATGGGGGTGAAAAGTGCTCTGCTGGTGCACTAAAGGTCTCAGAAGAGAAGGAGTCACATTTGGCTTTTTGAAAGCAAATTTTGCTCTGGGGGCATGTCGCATTTAGGAAGCCCCTATGGTGCCAGGACAGCAAAAAAAAAACACATGGCATACCATTTTGGAAACTAGACCCCTCGGGGAACGTAACAAGGGGTTAAGTGAACCTTAATACCCCACAGGTGTTTCACGACTTTTGCATATGTAAAAAAAATATTTTTTTTTTACCTAAAATGCCTCTTTTCCCAAAAATTTTACATTTTTAAAAAGGGTAAAAGCAGAAAATACCCCCCAAAATTTGTAACACAATTTCTCCCGAGTACGGCGATACCCCATATGTGACCCTAAACTGTTGCCTTGAAATACGACAGAGCTCCAAAGTGAGAGCGCCATGCGCATTTGAGGCCTAAATTAGGGATTGCATAGGGATGGATATAGGGGTATTCTACGCCAGTGATTCCCAAACAGGGTGCCTCCAGCTGTTGTAAAACTCCCAGCATGCCTGGACAGTCAGTGGCTATCTGGAAATACTGGGAGTAGTTGTTTTGCAACAGCTGGAGGCTCCGTTTTGGAAACAGTGGCGTACCATACGTTTTTCATTTTTATTGGGGAGGGGGGCTGTGTAGGGGTATGTGTATTTGTAGTGATTTTTACTTTTTATTTTATTGTGTGTTAGTGTAGTGTAGTGTTTTTAGGGTACAGTCACATGGGCGGGGGTTCACAGTAGTTTCACGCTGGCAGTTTGAGCCGCAGCTCAAACTTGCAGCCGGATACTTACTGTAATCCTCCGCCCATGTGAGTGTACCCTGTACGTTCACATTGGGGGGGGGGGGGGAGCGTCCAGCTGTTGCAAAACTACAACTCCCAGCATGTACGGTCTATCAGTGCATGCTGGGAGTTGTAGTTTTGCAACCGCTGGAGGCTCCGTTTTGGAAACAGTGGCGTACCAGACGTTTTTCATTTTTATTGGGGAGGGGGGTTGTATAGGGGTATGTGTATACGTAGTGTTTTTTACTTTTTATTGTTTGTTAGTGTAGTGTTTTTAGGGTACAGTCGCACGGGCGTGGGGGTTCACAGTAGTTTCTCGCTGGCAGTTTGAGCTGCGACAGAAAATTTGCCGCAGCTCAAACTTGCAGCCGGATACTTGCTGTAATCCACCGCCCATGTGAGTGTACCCTGTACATTCACATTGGGGGGGGGAACATCCAGCTGTTGCAAAACTACCACTCCCAGCATGTACGGTCTATCAGTGCATGCTGGGAGTTGTAGTTTTGCAACAGCTGGAGACACACTGGTTGTGAAACACAGAGTTTGGTAACAAACTCAGTGTTTTGCAATCAGTGTGCCTTCAGCTGTTGCAAAAGCTACAACCCCCAGCATGTACGGACAGCGGAAGGGCATGCTGGGTCTTGTAGTTATGCAACAGCTGGAGGCATACTACTTTGGCTGGGGATGCTGGGGACTGTAGTTATGCAACAGCTGGAGACACACTGGTTTGCTACATAACTCAGTGTGCCTTCAGCTGTTGCAAAACTACAACTCCCAGCAGTCACCGACAGCCAACGGGCATGCTGGGAGTTGTAGTTATGCAACCAGCAGATGCACTACTACAACTTCCAGCATGCACTTTAGCTGTTGGTGCAAGCTGGGAGTTGTAGTTACACAACAGCTGAAGGTACACTTTTCCATAGAAAAATGTGCCTCCAGCTGTTGCAAAACTACAAGTCCCAGCATGCCCATAAGGGCATGCTGGGAGTTGTGGTGGTCTGCCTCCTGCTGTTGCATAACTACAGCTCCCAGCATGCCCTTTTTGCATGCTGGGAGCTGTTGCTAAGGTTGCTAAGACAGCAGGAGGCTGTCACTCACCTCCAACGATCCTCGCTGCACCAGGTCAGTCCCTTGTCGTCTCCGCCGCGGCCGTCGCTCCTGGGTCCCCGATCCCAACATTGACGCCGGGGATCGGGATCCCCAGCACCCGGGGTGCACGTCCCGCACCCGCTCACGTCCTCCGGAAGAGGGGCGGAGCGGGTTGCGGGAGTGACACCCGCAGCAGGCGCCCTGATTGGTCGGCCGGCCGATTCAGGGCGATCGTGAGGTGGCACCAGTGCCACCTCACCCCTGCAGGCTCTGGCTGTTCGGGGCCGTCGGAGACGGCCCCGAACAGCCTGTAATTCCGGGTCACCGGGTCACTGGAGACCCGATTGACCCGGAATCTGCCGCAGATCGCTGGACTGAATTGTCCAGCGATCTGCGGCCATCGCCGACACGGGGGGGCATAATGACCCCCCTGGGCGATATGCCCCGATGCCTGCTGAACGATTTCAGCAGGCATCGGGCACAGGCTCCCCTCCGGCTAGCGGCGGGGGGCCGGGATTTGACAGGACGTACTCAAACGTCCTGAGTCCTTAAGGACTCGGAAAAGGGGACGTTTGAGTACGTCCTGCGTC
Source organism: Hyla sarda (assembly GCF_029499605.1). Lineage (NCBI taxonomy): Eukaryota > Metazoa > Chordata > Amphibia > Anura > Hylidae > Hyla > Hyla sarda. Next base: position 304,145,464 of record NC_079192.1, read on the forward strand.
CTTAAGGGGTTAACAGATGTCACATATGGGAAATGTGTAGACTTCTGCACTATTTCAATTAGCAAGCAAAAAGGAACCCTGAGGAAAACCACCCAAATGGATGAAAAAAATTACACCCTTTTCAGCCCCTGTTGGGTGATTGGGTCTATCCTCCATAGACCCAATCACCCAACAGGGGCCGAAAAGGGTGTCATTGTTTTGGGCAAGGGTTGGGCAAGGTTCTTTGGTGCCCTAGGCAGATAAACCGATATATATTGATAAAAAAAAAGCTAACTTATGGATGTTAGTGCTGCAACTTTTTCTGCTTGTGACTTACAAAGTGGCTTATCCTTTTCTGCTGCATGGGAGTCATAGATTTAGCAAGTGGGCTGGCTCTTTATAGACTGGTTTTGTGTGGAATTTTGAAAGTGCAGAATTATTTATATTGAGACACAAACCATAATGAGAACAAAAAAGTTGCCATCTGCTGAAAGCATAGGTATCCCCTTTAGAGCCTTACTGGAACCACTTTTTGTTGGAATTACAGCTACAAATCTTTTTGGGTATATCTCTAACAGCTTTGGACATTAACCCCTTAAGGACGCAGCCCATTTGGGCCTTAAGGACGCAGACAATTTTATTTTTACGTTTTCGTTTTTTCCTCCTTGCCTTCAAAAAATCATAACTCTTTTATATTTTCATCCACAGACTAGTATGAGGGCTTGTTTTTTGCGCGACCAGTTGTCCGTTGTAATGCCATCACTCACTTTACCATAAAATGTATGGCACAACCAAAAAAAATACTGTGTGGTGAAATTAAAAAGAAAAACACAATTTTGCTAATTTTCAAAGGTTTTGTATTCACGCTGTACAATTTACGGTAAAAATGACATGTGTCCTTTATTCTTAGGGGCAAAACAATTAAAATGATACCCATGATAACATACTTTTCTATTACTGTTGCGCTTAAAAAAAACTTTTAACCAAATTAGTACGTTTAACCCCTTAAGGACCGGGGGTTTTCCGCTTTTGCATTTTCGTTTTTTGCTCCTTGCCTTTAAAAAATCATAACTCTTTCAATTTTGCACCTAAAAATCCATATGATTGCTTATTTTTTGCGCCACCAATTCTACTTTGTAATGACGTCAGTCATTTTGCCCAAAAATCTACGGTGAAACGGAAAAAAAAATCATTGTGCGACAAAATTGAGACAAAATTGAAAAGAAAAACACCGTTTTGTAAATTTGGGGGCTTCCGTTTCTACGTAGTAAATTTTTCGGTAAAAATGACACCTTATCTTTATTCTGCAGGTCCATACGATTAAAATGATACCCTACTTATATAGGTTTGATTTTGTTGTACTTCTGGAAAAAATCATAACTACATGCAGGAAAATTAATACGTTTAAAATTGTCATCTTCTGACCCCTATAACTTTTTTACTTTTCCGTGTATGGGGCGGTATGAGGGCTCATTTTTTGCGCCGTGATCTGAAGTTTTTAATGGTACCATTTTTGCATTGATAGGACTTATTGACGTTTATTATGTGTTAGTGTAGTGCAGTGCAGTGTTTTTAGGATACATTTGCACTGGGGGCGGTTTAAGGTGAGTTTCCCGCTAGGAGTTTGCGCTCCGGCAGAAAATTTGCCGCAGCTCAAACTTGAAGCAGGAAACTCACTGTAAACCCGCCCGTGTGAATCTACCCTGTACATTCACATGGGGGAGAGGGGGGGGGACCTCCAGCTGTTTCAAAACTACAACTCCCAGCATGTACTGACAGACCGTGCTGCTGGGAGTTGTACTTTTGCAACAGCTGGAGGCACACTGGTTGGAAAACCTTCAGTTAGGTTCTGTTACCTAACTCAGTATTTTCCAACCAGTGTGCCTCCAGCTGTTGCAAAACTACAACTCCCAGCATGTACTGATCCCCGAAGGGCATGCTGGGAGATGTAGTTATGCAACAGCTGGAGGTATGCAACTCCAACTCCCAGCATGCCGAGACAGCTGTTTGGGCATTCTGGGAGTTGTAGTTTTGCAAGATCTGAAGGGACACAGTTTAGAAACCACTGCACAGTGATCTCCAAACTGTGGCCCTCCAGCTGTTGCAAAACTACAAATCCCAGCATGCCCAAACAGATGTCTGGGCATGCTGGGAGTTGTAGTTTTGCCACATCTGAAGGGCTACAGTTTAGAGACCACTGTATAGTGGTCTCAAACTGTAGCCCTCCAGATGTTGCTAGGCAAACTACTGGCTTCCATAGTCTGCACCAGCAAGCCGCACGTCATCACCGCCCGCTGCTGCCACCGATCGTCGCCCACTGCCGCCTCCGATGGTAAGTGGCCTCCGGTGCCGGTTACCTACGGTTCCCCTGCTCTGCCCAGATTACTGTAAGTGGGCAGAGCGGGGGAGCTACGGTGATCAGAAATGCGGAGGGCGTACAGGTAAGCCCTCTGTCCTTAAGTGATAAGATGCGAGGGCATATCCATATGCCTTCCGTCCCCAACAAGTTAAATCTTTGAGCACCGGCACACACGCACCCTAGGCAGCGGGGGCACGCGTGCCAACGTGAGAGAACACAAGAGGGACAACGGATAAGGGAGGTGAGTGACGGGTGGGGATTTGCATGCAGGTGCGTCCTGCGATGCAAATCCTGGCCCAGCAGGCAGAGGTAGGAAAGCGCTCACGGCCAGCATGTCTGGCCGGAGCGCAGGACATAACAGTACCCCCCCCCCTATGGTCTCCCCCTCCTTTTGGGACTCAAAAAGTTTCGGAGTAAGTCACAGTCCAGGATGCTCTCCTTCGGCTCCCAAGATTTTTCCTCTGGACAAAATCCTCTCCAGTAAACCAAAACCTATTGTCTCCCTCTCACGGTTTTGGAGGCTAAAATTTCCTTGACCTCGAATACATCTGAAGAACTAGAGATAGGCGTGGAAACAACAATCTTTTGTGAGAACCGGTTTATCACAAGTGGCTCGAGGAGAGACACATGGAAAGAATTAGGAATATGAAGAGAAGAAGGCAGACAAAGTTTATAACAGACTGGATTAATTCTTTGTAACACCTCAAATGGACCCAGGAAACGAGGACCCAACTTGTAGCTTGGAATCTTGAAATGGATGTATTTGGAGAACAACCAAACCTTATCACTGGGAGAGAAGGACGGAGGAAATCTTCTTTTCTTATCCGCCTAGACCTTTATACGTGACGGGCTTGAGACAGAGAATACCGAGTCTGTTGCCAAATGGAGAAGTCTCGAAGAAGTTCATCAACAGCTGGCACACTAGAGGAGGCTGTAATAGGAAGAGGAGGATGAAGATGATGACCATAAACAACATAGGCGTGGAGTCTTACGACATCGAAGGATCTGGAAAGAGCATCGGCTCTTGACATTTTTGTTAGCAGGGCGGAAATGAATGACAAAATTTAATCTGGAAAAGAAAAGAGACCATCTAGCCTGGTGAGGGTTGAAACGCTGAGCAGACTGGAGATATAGGAGTCTGAAAAGATGCTGACCGAATGAGAAGAACCTTCTAACAAATGTCGCCAGTCTTCCAAGGCAAGCTTAATAGCAAGGAATTCTTGAACTCTCCAATAGAGTAGTTCCTTTCTGTAGGCGAGAAAGTCTTTCCCTTAGAGTTTTTCTGAGTAAGAACGCCACCGGCTCCTACGGATGATGCATCTAACTCCAAAGCAAAGGGTTTCTCTGGATCAGGTCTTGAAAGCATGGGAGCAGAGGCAAATGCTGTCTTTAAACGAGTGAAGGCCTCAGGAGGCCAGGTCTTAGTGTTAGGGTTTTTCTTAGTGAGGGCCACAATCGGAGCAACCAAGGAAGAGAAATGTGAGATGAACTGACGATAATAATTGGCTAATCCCAAAAAGCGTTAAATAGCCCGTAGACCTGTAGGACGAGGCCAATCCAAAACCGCAGTCAGTCAGTATGTCAGGATCCATATGTAGGCCTTGATGAGAAACAATGTAACCGAGGAACGGAAGACAAGATCTTTCGAATAGGCATTTCTCCAGTTTGGCGTAAAGATGATTCTCCCGGAAGCGCTGAAGAACCAGACAGACATGTGAGCGATGCTCCTCCAAGTTGGGCAAGTAGATCAAGATGTCATCAAGATACACGACAACACAGGTGTAGAGAAGATCTCAGAAGATATCGTTGACAAATTCTTGAAAGACAGCTGGCACATCACAAGAGACCGAAAGGCATCACGAGGCCGTCTTCCATTAGTCTCCCTCGTTGTTGTGAATAAGGTTATTTGCTCCCTGCAAATCCAATTTAGAGACGTAGACGATCAAAAAGTTCAGAGATCAGAGGAAGAGGATCGCGATTTTTAGTTGTGGTCTTATTAAACCTCTGTAGTCAATTCATGGACGGAGAGAACAATCCTTTTGGAGGTTCTCTTGGATATATTTTGCCATGACTTGAGTCTCTGGAACAGATAATGGATAAATTCTTCCTCGTGGAGGTGTGGTTCCAGGCTGTAAGTCAATGGAGCAGTCGTAGGGAGGATGTGGTGGAAGGGACTCGGCCTGCTTTTCGCAGAATAAGTCTGAATAGTCTAAATATGGAAGAGGCAGACCAGGCATAAGTGGAGGTGAAGAAACAGCCTTAGACTGGATTGACACAAGACAGTGATTTTGGCAAAACTGTCCCCAGCATGTAATTTCACTAGATTTCCAGTCAAGTTGCGGAGAATTAAGTTGAAGCCATGGAAGACCTAGAAGAAGCTCCGAAGTACAATAAGGAAGCACATAGAACTCAATTTTTTCCTTGTGCAAGACTCCTACTTGCATGATGAGAGGTTCTATGCGGAATAGCACCTTACAGTTGAGATTTTGTCCATTAACTGAGGAAATATACAAGGGCTTAGCAAGCCGAGTCACAGGAAGACAATGTTTATGGACCAAGGAGGCATCAATGAAGTCGCCAGCAGAACCAGAATCCAAAAATGCAGACGTGATCAACAAAGTCTTGGCAGAAGTATTGACTTGAACATGAATGGTCAAACGAGGAGAGGTAGTATTCACATCTAGGGATGCCTCTCCCATGTGTCCTAGGTGTGAGCGTTTCCTGGACGATGTGGACGTATTGAATAGTCTCTGCAAAAGTGCTCCAGGCTGGCACAATATAAGCACAAATTCTCATTGCATCGTCAGGATCTTTCCAGCTGCATTAAGCAAGAGCAGTCCACTTGCATAGCCTCTTTGGCAGGAGGCGAAGAAGACTGCAGAGGTGGACATTGGAACACAGGTGCCAAGCGAGGAAATCGTCGTGTTCGGGTTTGTTTCTCTTTCCATACAAAGTTCTTCCTGCCTCTCGGCAAAACGCACATCAATACGAGTGGCCAAATGGATTAGTTCACTAAGGGTTGACAGAGGATCTTTGCAGCAAGCGCATCCTTGATTCTACTGGACAATCCTTTTTCAAAGTAGCACACAAGGCCTTGTCGTTCCAAGCCATTTCAGAGGCAAGAGTGCGGAATTTAACTGCGTAGTCGCCTACGGAGGAGTTCCCTTGGCAGAGTTTCAGTAGAGCCATCTTGGCAGAGTAGGCTCTTGTGGGTTCTTCAAATACAAATGGACAAGGGAGGTGAGTGACGGGCGGGGATTCGCATGCTGGCGCGTTCCGCGATGCGAATCCCGGCCCCGCTGGCATATATGTATACAAGCTTTTAAAGCATTCAGGGGATTTTACTAGTATGCACAGGATAACACAACTCGAGAGATTACAAAATATGTTCTTGTTTTTCTAGTCCGAACAATAGGCTCTTATTTTGTAAAACACAAAGGCTTTCAAAGTGTTTCTGAATTAAATTCAGTATTAGTATTCATTGTTATTATTAATTCTTAAACCCTAGGCAATATGAATTGGAACATTACAATTTTTCCAAGCCGACCTGAGCAGGAGTAAAATTGGGTAGGGACTGTGTGATGGCCTTTTCAGACATTTGCCAATAGTCTACGTTGTTTTTGCTACATGGACATAAGGGGAGATTTATAAAAACCTGTGTAGAGGAAAATGTGATTGCTTCTTCATTTTTCACAGGCCTCTTTAGAAATGAAAGTGAGCTGATTGGTTTCTAAAGGCAACTGCACCCCTCTTCCTCTGCGCTGATTTTGATAAATCTCCCCCATAGAGTAGAATGTAGCATTTGTGTCAAAGAGTAGGTTTCGCCTTCTCAATGGGATTTAGATCCGTCTCAGAAGTTCTGCAGTAGAAGTGTGCACATAGCACCACAATGGGAGGCTGCTGTAAGTTTAATGTGCTGAAGTTTGCATTGGTCCTAACAGCATCTAAGTACTGTGTCATAACACTAGACTAGAGCCATACTAACAGTACACTGCTGTCATGCTAGGATAGAAACATTGTTTATAGCTGGTTTTACCATGAACAGCAATGTCCAATGTTTTCTTTTTTTTTTTTTTTTTTACTGTTTATCCACTGCAGTAATGTACAGACAAAAAAAATCCATAAAATGGAACAAAACGTGATAATGAAGTTCCATTTACCCAAACTACTATCTAAAGTATCATGGTGCAAAACAACGAGCCCTCACACAGCCAAGCAGTCATAAAGGTCAGAGCATGGCATTTAAAAGTAGTAGAATGAAACAAAAACAATAATTGGTATCACTATAATCATACCAACCCCCCCCCCCCCCCCAAAATTGAAAAAAGTTGGTTTTACCACACAGTGAACTAAAAGATATTAATGCTTCACTGAAAAAGTACAAAATTATATATTTTTTCTATTAACAATTTTTTATTTCAACAATACACTATATATAGTAAAATGAAGTGTGCCATTAAAAAGTACAACTTGGCCACAAAAAATAAGCAATTGTACAGTACTGTTGAGAGAAAAAAAATGAAATAGATCTAAGAAGGAAGGAAAATGAAGATAAAATCCACAAAATAAAGATAAAAAAGTTGGTTTACCACACAGTGAACTAAAAATATATTAATGCTTCACTGAAAATGTAAAAAATTATTTTTATTTCTATTAACAATTTTTTTTCAACAATACACTATATAGTAAAATGAAGGGTGTCATTAAAAAGTAAAACTTGTCCACAGAAAATAAGCTATCGTACAGTACTGTTGAGAGAAAAAAAAATGTAATAGATCTAAGAAAATAAGCAAATTAAAAAATACTGTGATGAGAAAGGGGTTAATCATTTGTCCAGCTGGCACTGTATGGTATCTGCCATATGATCACTGTATTTTTTGTTATTTGATACGTTTTCTTAGACACTGTATAGGGTATTGGCCAGTCGTGGTATGGTGGTGTTCTTTAGTGGCTGTAACATTGTGTTACCATTTATACGGTTATTTTTTTTAACCCTTTTTTGTCAAAAAATGTGACAAATCAATTGTACTCGTCACCTAGGTAACAAGAAACAATCGCTGCAGGGACTGTCTGCATTCCGGTGGGGAGGGTAAGCTGGTCCAGCCCGTCCATCTTCACTGGAAGGCCCTCTTCTCCGCTCCAGGCCAGCCCCGGACTACTGACGCTGCACGCAGGACGTCCGTGCGCAGCAGACACCCCTGATGTCATGGATGACTGCTGCGCACGGAAGTCCCTGCACGCGGCGGCATCAATGCAGTGTCACTCACCCTCCCCACCGGAATGCGTAAGATCCCTGCAGCGAAGATGGACAGCACGGCCCACCCCTCCAACCCCACTGGTATGCCTGAAGCGATCATTTTTGAGAAAAACTCTGCTTTTACTCGAGTATATACGGTATCTGTACACCACTTGTGCTGCTTTCCAAGTATAATCATGCGGTGATGAACATAGACAAATATTAACAGAGCTAAGCTGAGCAATGCTGCCCATTCATTTTAATGATCAGTAGGAGTTTTAGAACCCAGATTCCTGCTGATCAAAATTTTGACAGGTTGCTATGACACTGCGCATTATATACACAGTAGCTTAGACTATATGTACATTTGAGTTGGAGGCACAGTTCAGGCCTATGTCTCAAATTAGATTGGGCAGAGGTGAATGGAGCTGGATGGTGTGCTGCACAAAATATTTTCCATTAACAATAGGGGCAACATTTTGAAGCATTACCAATTCCCAATGATAAATATGCACCAAATTCTGTGGATTTGAAGCAGACTGCAGATTTTGAAAAAAAAGTCATTAGGTTTAACATCTTCAATAACAGATTCAACCCTAGCAGAATCTACAAATTAACTGCAGCTTTTTACTTCCTCATTTAAATAATTGTAGAAAAGGTCCCCCCCCCCCCCCACTGGGACCCCCGCGATCACAGCACCCGACGTTTGTTTAGAATCCTGGGTGTGGGCGTCAGGTTTGTGATATCACTACCACGCCCCCGTAACGTCACGCCACGCCCTCTCAATGCAAGACTATGGGAGGGGGTGTGGTGGCCACCATGCCCCCTCCCATAGACTTGCATTGACGGGGCATGGTGTGATGTAACAGGGATGTGGCGACCCTCCCACCCACTCCAAATGTTCGGAACAAAATGTTACAAATGCTAAGGCAGTGGAGTACCCCTTTAAAACATGTTTGCAATGTTTCCACAAAATACTTACACAACATTGCATATTTTAAATCTGCACTGTAGGTGAACTGCCAGGCAGGCTTTTCCACAGCATGTGGATTTGTTAAAATCACCTTGTTGTATTGTTATATACTGCAAAGTCTCCACCTGCAAAGTTCTGGATAGAAAAAGTGCAGTGGATATGCCCTGTGTGAATATACCTATAATCTGCAGCAGCTATAGTTTACTACTATGCAGATACCAACAAAATGGTACTGCTGTTGGTATTGGTAAATTGATAATGGTATTGATAAATCCTACCCCCCCCCCTCTCTTTTGCACATGGCCACAAGAGTTAAGGACATATGAGGTCACAGAGAGGGAGAGAGGCCAGGCCAAATTTGCAACAGCCATGTTATAGGTTGCTTGTCTTCATCAGTTTCTCATGTTAGTTCCCTCAGCTGGTCAATAGTGGGAAATATGAAAAACAGTTCCAAAAAAATATACATAATTTGAATTTTTTTTTTCTAGATTAAAATAAATTATGACACATTCTCTTTGTTTACCATAAGGCACCAATATAAATACATTTCTATGTCAGCCTATTTAAATAGTTCTATTGTCTGGCTGACACAAGAACAACAAATATACATTACTGCCAGGGTTGCACAGAGAGTTCTCCCCAGGGAGCATTTTAACTTATCTTTGTATTCTCATGTAACAGAGATCTGACATAATGAAGAATAATACACTCTGATGAACCATTATTACATTGAGTGGTTCACTGCTGTCTTCTTGCAATACAAGACCTTTCCTATATGTCTGTACTACTAGGAAGAAAGCTGAACCCCTGTGGTGTTATTCAGAAGGCTACACACAATGCATTTGGAAAGTCTTCAGACCCTTTACCTTTTTGCACATGTTGTTATATAAAACAAACCTTTTTGTACTGAATATGCCAAGAGAATATGAAAACAGAATGTATTTGCCATTTTAATGGAAAAAAAAGATACTTTCACATAAGTATTCACACCCTTTGTTATGACATTTGAAATTATCTCCTGTTTCTCTTGATCATCTCTGAAATGTTTCTACACCTTGATTGGGGTCACCTGTGGTAAATTCAGGTGATTGGACAGGATATGGAAAGACACACCCCTGTATATATAAGATCTCACAACCAACACTGCATATCAGAGCAAAAACCAAGCCATGAGGTGGAAAGAACTGCGTGTAGAGCTCAGAGACAGTATTGCGTGGAGGCACAGATCTGGACGAGGGTACAAACAAATTTCTGCTGCACTGAAAGTTCTAAAATAGTCACAGTGGCATTCATAATTCTTAAATGAAGATGTTTGGAACAATCAGGACTCTTCCTAGAGCAGGGGTCTGCAACCTTTAAGACAAAAAGAGCCACTTGGACCCGTTTCCGAAGAAAAAAATAAACTGGGAGTCGCAAAACCATTGCAACATTTAAAACAAATATAACACTGCATATATTGTTTCTCAACTTAATGCTATATATACAGGATCGTGCAGTCAGCTGTCAATCTGAAGAAAAAAAGGACTTTCACTTAACAATGTAAAATATATTTTTGGGGTGGTTTTTTTTGGAGCCCAGGCCTGGGGTGGGCTGGGGAGAGGGAGGTTAATGCACTGGGGAGAGGGGGGTTAATGCTGCCGCGGGGTTAACGCTACTGCTGCCATGGGGTGAGGGGTAACTTAACCCCTCACCCCATGGCAGCTGCAGCGTTAACCTCTCACCCCGCGGCAGCGATAACGCTGCCGCTGCCATGGGGTGAGGGGTTAAGTTACCCCTCACCCCATGGCAGTGGCAGCGTTAACCTCTCACCCCGCAGCAGCGATAACGCTGCCACTGCCATGGGGTGAGGGGTTAAGTTACCCCTCACCCCATTGCAGCGGTAGCGTTAACACCTCAGCCCACGGCAGCATTAACGCTGCCGTGGGGTGAGGGGTTAAAGCCCCGCTGTCAAGTGAGTAATGTACTTTACATACTCACCAGCTCCTCGCGTGGCGTCTTCCTCTCCCGGCGGCGCTCCTCGACTGAGGCACAGGCCGGCGACGTCACTGTCATGTGACATTACATTGTCACATGACAGTGAGGATCCGCGCAGCCCCCAGAAGAAGAAACTCTGCTCCGATGGCACCAGGGCAGGTAAGTAAACCGACGGCGGCTCACGGGCTCAGATCATTCCAGGACACTGCATTGTCCCGGAATGAGGATGACCGGGACCCGGGACAGACTCGCAGAGCCTTGGCAAAGGAGTAAAAGAGCAGCATGCGGCTCCGGAGCGGCGTGTTGCCGACCCCTGTCCTAGAGCAAGCAGCCCCACCAATATAAGTAACCAGGAGAGAAAGGCCATGGTAAGAGAGGTAACCAAGAACCCAATGACTACTCCGGCTGAACTCCAAAGGTCCTGTGTGAAGATGGAAGAAATGTCCACAAATGTGCAGCACTCCAAAAAGATGGGGGTTTTGGCAGAGTGGCCAGAAAGAAGCCTCTCTTCAGTAAAAAACACATGATAGCCCCGACTGGAGTTTTCAAAAAAGCGCAGAAAGTACTCTAAGACATTGCGGAGCCTGATGAAACCAAGATTGAATTCTGTGGCCTCATTTTTAAGTAACATGTCTGAAGAAAACCAGACACTGCTTACCAACCTGGGCAGTACCTCCTGCTCTGCGGGTGTTTTTAAGTGGCTGGGACAAGGAGACTGGTCAGGTTTGAGGGAAATCTGAATAGAACAAAGTACAGATATATTTTATGAAAACCTAATCCAGAGTGCTCTTCCAACTAGAGAATGACCATAAGCACACCGTTAAGACAACATAGGTGTGGCTTAGGAATAACTCTACGAATGTCCCAGCCACAGCCCTGACTTGAACCTTATCAAACATCTCTAGAGAGACTATTGATGGTCCCCATTCTAACAGAGGATCTGCAAAGAAGATTTGCTGAAAATCCCCAAATCCAGGTGCAAACCTTGTGGCATCATACCAAAGAAGACAGGAAGCAGTAATCGCTGCCAAAGATGCTTCAACGAAGTACAGAATAAAGGGTCTAAATACTTATGTTAATGCAAGATTCTAGTTTTTCCTTTTCAATAAATTAATAAAGATTTCCAACATTCTGTTTTCACTTTTTATTGAATGCAGAATGATGGGGGAAACTTATTTTTTTTTTTTTTTTTTTTTAGCATAAGTCTGCAACATAACAAAAATGTAAAAAGTGAAAGGGTCTAAAGTCTCATGCGTTGTACATGAACAAACAAGATACAGCCATCATGGCAGATTCTATTTGCACGCACCAAATTTTACACAAAGCCATCTTATTCAGTCCCTAAGGTGATGTGTACTTATTCTCACTACTGGGTAAATATCCAAGGAAAGATCCATATTTGCTTCCCTATACACCTTCATGTAAGAAATGAAAATCATAGAGGCCTTTATAAAGTGTGAAGCACATTAACAGGTAGGGTATCATCACACATCAATAGATTCCACAATGCCTGTCAATCATCACATCAGTTGTTATTTATTACTTATAGACAGTCCAAATTTTGTCACAGAATTCCTTCAAGACGTCACTGAGCAGGTTGCCTACTCTTGTATGTATGATCTTGATCAGGTTTAGTCAGAAGTTTTTCTAGTGTCTTTTTCTTTATTTGAGACCTCGGCTTAGGCATCACCGTTCCAAATTACCGCATACGTAGCCATGGTGACATGAACCCATTTACAAAATCAGAACATCAGCATTATTTTTTGTCATGCATCAATGAAAATCAATTTTCAAAGTACATTGCCTATTTACTGTCATGTGGTAAGTCAATATAATCCTAAAGACCAATGCTTTTTATATACTATTCAGTTTTTTCTAAGTGTAAGTTAGCAGAATTATGTTTTAAGAACTGTCTCTCAAAGCTAAAAAATCAATACGATATATTGTATGTGTAGAATTGTAGTGACCTCTTTAGTTACTTATTGATAAGTAGAGACTTGCTATAGATGAAATATCAATTTAGAATTCGAAAAATATAAAAGGGAAAAGTAACTCATTTAATTTGATAAATTAAATATTTTTATGTATTTCCTAGAATGCACTTTATATTTACACAATACAGTTTGAAGCTTAGACTTTTTAGCTTGAAAATGTAGTGTGTAATTTGTAATAGGATTCCTTGATGCAGTATCTGTCAACAAACTGTTCCCAATTTCTTAAAGAGTACCTGTCAGTAGCAAAAACTTTTTATATAATGTAGAAAATAACATATGTATATTTGTAATATACATTGGTTAAAAAAAGCAGATATTTTTGTTCCTGCAGCTATTGCCTGTGTGTCCCTGTGAGGAGACCAAGGAGGTGTGGGTGGACAAGCAGGGCTCTATACACTGAGGACAAGCAGGGCTCTGTACACTGAGGACAAACAGGGCTCTGTGCAGTGAGGACAAGCCGGACTCTGTACACTGAGGACAAGCAGGGCTCTGTACAGTGAGGACAAGCAGGGCTCTGTACACTGAGGACAAGCAGGGCTCTGTACACTGAGGACAAGCAGGGCTCTGTACACTGAGGACAAGCAGGGCTCTGTTCACTGAGGACATGCAGGGCTCTGTACACTGAGGAAAAGCAGGGCTCTGTACACTGAGGACAAGCAGGGCTCTGTACACTGAGGACAAGCAGGGCTCTGTACACTGAGGACAAGCAGGGCTCTGTGTACTGAGAACAAGCAGGGTTCTGTACAGTGAGAAGAATCAGGGCTCTGTGCACTCAGGACTAGGAGGGCTCTGTTCACTGAGGACAAGCAGGGCTCTGTACATTGAGGACAAGCAGGGTTCTGTGCACTGAGGACAAGCAGGGATCTGTTCACTGAGGACATGCAGGGCTCTGTACACTAAGGACAAGAAGGGCTCTGTGCACTGAGAAAAAGCAGGGTTCTATACAGTGAGAAGAAGCAGGGCTCTGTGCACTGAGGACAAGTAGGGCTCTGTGCACTGAGGACCAGCAGGGTTCTGTGCACTGAGGACAAGCAGGGCTCTGTACACTGAGGACAAGCAGGGCTCTGTACACTGAGGACAAGCAGGGCTCTGTGCAGTGAGGACAAGCCGGGCTCTGTACACTGAGGACAAGCAGGGCTCTGTACAGTGAGGACAAGCAGGGCTCTGTACAGTGAGGACAAGCAGGGCTCTGTACAGTGAGGACAAGCAGGGCTCTGTACACTGAGGACAAGCAGGGCTCTGTACACTGAGGACAAGCAGGGCTCTGTACAGTGAGGACAAGCAGGGCTCTGTTCACTGAGGACATGCAGGGCTCTGTACACTGAGGACAAGCAGGGCCCTGTACACTGAGGACAAGCAGGGCTCTGTACACTGAGGACAAGCAGGGCTCTGTACACTGAGGACAAGCAGGGCTCTGTGTACTGAAAACAAGCAGGGTTCTGTACAGTGAGAAGAATCAGGGCTCTGTGCACTGAGGACAAGGAGGGCTCTGTTCACTGAGGACAAGCAGGGCTCTGTACACTGAGGACAAGCAGGGTTCTGTGCACTGAGGACAAGCAGGGCTCTGTTCACTGAGGACATGCAGGGCTCTGTACACTAAGGACAAGCAGGGCTCTGTGCACTGAGAAAAAGCAGGATTCTGTACAGTGAGAAGAAGCAGGGCTCTGTGCACTGAGGTCAAGTAGGGCTCTGTGCACTGAGGACCAGCAGGGTTCTGTGCACTGAGGACAAGCAGGGCTCTGTACACTGAGGACAAGCAGGGCTCTGTACACTGAGGACAAGCAGGGCTCTGTACACTGAGGACAAGCAGGGCTCTGTACATTGAGGACAAGCAGGGCTCTGTGCACTGAGGATAAGCAGGGCTCTGTGCACTGAGGACAAGCAGGGCTCTGTACACTGAGGACAAGCAGGGCTCTGTGCACTGAGGACGAGCAGGGCACTGTACACTGAGGGCAAGCAGGGCTCTGTGCACTGAGGACGAGCAGGGGTCTGTGCAGTGAGGACAAGCAGGGCTCTGTGCACTGAGTCTGTGCAGTGAGGCTAAATGATTGACAAGCCAGGAGCCTGCACAAAGCCCGGCTTGTCCTGCCCTCATTTCCTATATTTGGTCTCCTCACACAAACACACACAGGCAATAGCTGCAGGGACAGGATTTTTCTCACCGAAAAATATACACATTTTTAATAGTAAAATACAACTGGTGACGCAAAACAAACAAGCCCTTACATGGCTCTGTAGGTGAAAAATGTAAAGCTTTATGATTTTTAGAAGCGTAGGAGGAAAAAACGAAAATTGTGCAAAAATAGAAAATAGTTCGAAATGTTCTATGTATTTTCTGAACAGATTTAGTTTTTAGACTAAAAAACGTTCTACCATATTTTTTGGATACTGCAACATAAACAGGATATATTTGGTTAATAGTAAAATGCAAAATAAGAATGGTTTTATCCTTGATGCTACCATCTAAGTCACCACAACAGTTGTTGTTAAAAGTAGACTGGACTACATTTAAAGGGGTACTCCAGCACTTAGACATCTTATCCCCTATCCAAAAGATAGGGGATAAGATGCCTGATCGTGGGGGTCCCGCCACTGGGGACCCCCGTGATCTTGTATGCAGCACCCCAGTTAAAATCAGTCCCCGGATATGTTTGCTCCGGGTCTGATTACCGGCGACCACGGGGCAGACGGCGTGTGACGTTGTGCCTCCGCCCCATGTGACGTCACGCTCCGCCCCTCAATGCAAGCCTATGGGAGGGGGCATGACAGCTGTCACGCCCCCTCCCATAGGCTTGCATTGAGGGGCGGAGCGTGACGTCACACGCTGCCGGCCCCGTGGTCGCCGGTAATCAGACCCGGAGCTGTTCCTGTCACGGGTCGTGTGGGGCTGATCAGGATGGTTATCTTCTGGTCAACAGCCATTTACTCTCCAATATCCAAATGAGTCTTTGCCAGAGACATCCCCTTTTCCGCCACAGGTGAAGAAAGAGCCACCCTTTGGGGCTACCAAGAAAGGGGTGCTCTTTGGCCATAAGCCACCACCCTATTGCTTTTTTATTTTTTCTCCTAGCACATGTTCAGGAAATGGACAAAGCATTTAACACATTATATTTAGTCTAGGTTGAGGACATTAAATTCAATGGAGCCATCAGGAAAAAGTTGGGCTATATGTCGGCATACCTTTTTGACAGGCTGTCAACATACAGCCCTAGTATGCCAAGATCAAGCTGTCATGGCTGACACGCACTCCCATAGACATGAATGGAGGGGGCATTGCATGATGTCACGAGGGGATGTGTGTCATGATTCGGCAAGCTGGAGGTGGATCCTCTGTGTCAGAGAGGGATTGGCGTGGACCGTGCCGACGGACCGGTTCTAAGTTGCTACTGGTATTCACCAGAGCCCGCCGCAAAGCAGGATGGTCTTGCAGCGGCGGTAGCAACCAGGTCGTATCCACCGGCAACAGCTCAACCTCTCTGACTGCTGAGATAGGCGCGGTACAAAAGGACAAGGCAAGAGCAAGATCGGACGTAGCAGAAGGTCAGGGCAGGCAGCAAGGGTCGTAGTCAGGGGCAACAGCAGAAGGTCTGGAACACAGGCTATGGACATACACTAAACGCTTTCTCTGGCACAAGGCAACAAGATCCGGCAAGGAAGGGAAGGGGAACGTAGGTTATATAGACAGGGAGCAGGTGGAAGCTAATAGACTGATTGGGCCAGGCACCAATCATTGGTGCACTGGCCCTTTAAATCTTAGAGAGCTGGCGTGCGCGCGCCCTAGAGAGCGGAGCCGCGGGCGCCAGAACGTGACAGCCGGGGACCGGGACGGGTAAGTGGCTTGGGATGCGATTCGCGAGCGGGCGCGTCCCGCTATGCGAATCACATCCCCATCGTGAATGTCAGTGCAGCGCTCCCAGTCAGCGGGTCTGACCGGGGCGCTGCAGAGAGGAGAACGCCGCAAGCACTCTGGGGAGGAGCAGGGACCCCGGAGCGCTCAGCGTAACAATGTGTCTGTAACGTCACAATCATGGCGTCAGGCTCCGAGCGTTCTGAACAAAATGTTCAGAACGCTGGAGCACCAGAATACCCCTTTAAGGTCTGGGACTGCAGCTGAATAATCAAACTTAATCAAAAATGCTACAAAAAGTTTCAAATCCAAAAGTCCTTGCCATTGTTTACATATCAGTAACATATTTTGCAACAATGTAAAGAAAATATCATATCAGTCTTTGTCCCAAGTTGGTAACTTGTGCTAGCACTAAGTGCCAATCAATAACAAGAAGCCTATTGACCTGCTAGAATGTAACCTACAATGGTTAGGTTCTAAACCAGTGTTGCCCTACCTAACCAGAGGGCCTCCAGCAGTTGCAAAACTGTAACTCCCAGCAGCCAAAGGCTGTTGAAGTATTGCAACTGCTTGAGGCCCACTGGTTGGGAAACATTGTTCTAGACCAATGACTTTGTGGCGCAAGACATTAATGATAGCCAGCCAACATACTATTTTAGGTATAACTGGGAAAAAAAACAACAACTATGTTTTGCTTTTAGTGTAAGCAGTTGTTTGAGGTAGGCCAGAGTAAACAAATACTGACATTACATTAATGTTAATCTTTCACCTGTATTCTAAATGACTAAAATAACAATGACAAGAAATACATGGCGAGTATAATTCGTTCTTGTTTGGGCATATGATGCCATTACAAAACAGAAGTTGCTGATGGACTGCTTATGTCCTCAACTTGTGTTTATTTTGTTGATTTACCCAACATTCACAGTTTTAATCCTGCTCTTTAAGCATAAGTGTTTAACTATATATTGATGGATCTATAAATCTTTGGCTCAAATAGCAACATACCTACTTTACATGCCAAGTTACTAACTGTATTGTGAAACCTGGCTCAGTGATTTTAAGTGTCAGTCTATGTAATATTAAATCTAAAGTACATATGGAGAAAAAAAAAAAAGGATTGTACACTATATGGATACCTACAGGAGCTGTTAGGATATCCTGTTCTAAATCCTTAGGCATTAATATGGAAATGCCCTTCCCCCAATCTTGCAGTTATAACATCTTCCACCATTTTGGAAAGACATTCCACAGGATTTCAGAATGTGTCTGTGGGCCTGATATTGACAAAAGGGTCTGGCTTGCAATCTCCATTCTGGTTCATCCCAAAGAATGTTTGATGTAGTTGAAGTCAGGGTACTGTGTGGGCCAGTCAAGTTCTTCCATACCAAAATACGCCTTTATGGACCATGCTTTTTGCACTGGAGCTCAGTCATGCTGAAACAGAAAAAGGCCAAACCCAAACTGTTCCCAGTTGGAAGCATACAATTGTCCAAAATGTCTTGTTACGATGAAGCATTAACATTTCCCTTCACTAAAACTAAAGGGTACAGGCCAACCCACGAGAAAAAAAAAACATAGTACCATTGTTCCTCTACCAAACTTTACAGTTTACAAAATGCATTCAAACAGGTAATGTTCTCCTGGCATTGGCCAAACCCAGACTTATCCTTCAGACTGGTAGATAGAGAAGTGTGATTCATCACACCATAAAGCACCTTTCCATTGCTACAAAGCCCAGTAGTTGAAGGCTTTATACCACTACATCAAATGCATTGTGCTTGGTTATTATAAGGTTTGCATGCAGCTACTAGGCCATGAAGCTCTTGCATAGTTTTTGTTCTTATTTAATTTAATTTAACCAGATGAAGTTTGGAACTCTGCAGTAATTAAAGGGGTTATCTAGCCAGTGTATCTAGGTTATCCGGCAATATGACAGATTGGTTTCTGGCCCTGGTCTTCCTTCTGGTGCTAGAACCCAAACCATCATATAGCCACTCAACCAATCGTTGAAGCCAGCGATTAGCTAAGCAGCAGTGTTGCGTGTTGGGCCATAGCAAGAAGAGGATTACAGCACAGACCAGGATGGCAATATCGGAGTCACGGGGGGAGCGGCAGGAGTTAAGTCCAGTTTTTTTTTTATATATATATATTTTGCCCAGATAACCCCCTTGCTAAACAAAACAAAAGGAAACAGCAGTACATGGTATAGAGTTTGTATGGTCTCAAGCTAAAATAAAGAAAGGATCCTTTTCATTGCTGACATATGACTCTAAGGCCCTGTTCTCGCGTGTAATTTTGCAGAATAATCAACTGGAAAATTTCCGGCCAGACATTCCATCCGCGGCAGGTACTGATTAATCAGTCAGCACCAGGACTTCACGGAGATGTTCTGTCTCCATAGACGTCAATGCATTTCCAAGTGGATTCCGCCGAAAGAATTGACTTGTCATTTTTTTCTGCGGAGGCCAGAATCTGAATTTCTACACCACTGCTCGAGGCCTTGTGAAGACTTTATAAACAGTCGCAGATCACCGAGATTTTTACATTTTATCATTCTTGAGTAAATACATGTGGGTAGAAAGTGTTACAAAAGATGATGGGGCACTTCTGCAAAAAACCTTGTCCCTTCTTGTGACGGCAGGCATATAGGGACACAATAATATCCTCTATGTTATTTGAAATTTTGAAGGTGTTTTTAGTTTTTTTTTTTGTATGCAATAATAGCTTCTTCCTGTTATATTATACCGTACCTGTCTGTTATTTGTCCATGCCACTTCTGGATAATGCGGGCAGACTGGCATTCTTCACTGTTCTCTATTGTTATTATGGGCTAGGAAAAGTAAAGGAAACCACTGAGTGACTGGTTTTTACCCATCTTAAACTGGAAACAAGCAGGGCATACCTACTTAGTCACCTAAGCTTTACTTGTACAGTACCAGTCATGTGAACAGTCAAGTATACTGTCATTTGCCTGTTTATAAGTGCAATTCTGCATTTTCCTTTCCTTAAAGTTCCGTAAAAGATAGGGTATCAAATATAAACACGTAAAAGGAAGTTTTTGCATGCACCTGTCATAATTTAAATAAATCCACATTTTATTTATCAGGAAGGAACAGATGGCACTTGTTATTGAGCATACACTTGATGTCACTGTGTTTCAAGAAGTGCAGATTTTCGGGTTATTGATAGATTTGTCTTGTCCAAATATACGTCAGTTTAAAATAAATTCTACCCTCCAAAAATTACCAGGGTCCTTGTAAGGGAACTGAAACTCAAGAATGGTGTAGAAATGATTATAATATAATGAAAGAGAAAGGTGCAGTATCCCAGAGTACAAAGGGCAGAAACAGTTTGCATTTAGCAACGCAGAACAATATTGCCTTTTCTACTGAAATATACTACTGACCCAATGTAAACATGAAAGAAACTACAAAAGTTAATAACTTCAGTGTTACTAATAAAAAAAAGGTGGCTTCTGACTAAGCAAAGCAGTGAGCCAGAGGTTTATTTGTGTACGGCTATGTTTAAAATTGTAATTGATTATTTTCTTACTAATCTACTGGGCAGATTTTGTTGGTGATTTTCTACAAATATGCCAATAGTTAATTTATTTTTTTTAATAAAAATTTTATAAATAAAAAAATTGTACTAAATGCCAAAATAGGGCAACAAAAACTGCAAATTTTGAGATATGATATTCACATTATTATGGTCTAGCTGGCACCCCAGCATCCGTGTTCGTGACGTCATGCCACCCCCCTCCATTCATGACTAATGGACGGGGCATGCTGGCTGTAGAGCAGAAGTACACAGCCATCACGCCTCCTCCCATAGATATGCATAAATGTCCAGAATGCCGGGGTGCTGGCCCGGAGATTGTCTCATCAGCCGGACCTCCTGCAATCAGACATCTTATCCTCTATCCTTTGGATAGGGAACAAGCCTTCTAGTACCTATAAGCTGCTGAATACTACAGAGAAAGTTGTGTAGTTATTTGCAGTCTGACTACAGTGCTCTTTGCTGCTCTTTTGAATTTACAAAAATGTTTTGGTAATTTTATTTTGTAAAATGGATTGTTATTTCTGTTATTTACAACATTATGTGGGTTCATCCAAAATTTCTACAAATTACTAAAAATTTAATGATACCAACTACTATGTGAACCATTATAACACACCAAACTACATATTATTTTCATATGCATTTTTAAATATTGTTAGGTGAGGATACTAATTTATGATGATGTAAGCGGTTGATACTCTATGGCATTTCCATGGTCACACTGACCACTATTTATTTTGTAGTAAAACATTGAAGATAATTTTCTCTAACCTACACATAATAAAGATAAATGATCACTGCAGTCAGTAACTTCAGAACCTCTGCAACAGGAGAAATGTTGCTGCTTGCTACACAGACAAACAGAAACAGACAACTGGCATGGAGGTGAATAGCTTGCATGTGTCATAATGCTGATCTCATGGGGCATAATGTAACTTGTGACAATAATGTGACAATTATTTTGTCATTTTTGATGCATTTTTTACAATATTAATTTGTTCCAGGATAACCACTGTAAACTGAGTATATTCTGTGGAAAAGTTGTGTAGCAACTGGTTCCAAAGCTACTAAAATGTAAAAAAAAAAAAAAAAGATAAAATAAAAATAAGCAGATGACTAAATAGCAAAAGTAAACCTGTTAGAAACAACTGGCGAAAGCTAATACTGGAACAGTAAAGACCAATACAGAACATGCATGGGGAGACTGGCAGAGTCTGGGAAACCACTGTATTCTTGCAGCTAAAGACCCACCGCCCTTTCTTCAGCATATGCACAAATCATTGGCAATGCAAGGTGGCCTCCAACAGCAAACAATCTTAAAGGCTATAAATGCCTTTGAAAAGCAATTTCTTAATTTCTGCTTTATAGAGGGGTGTGGCAATTTAATTAAAAAAACTACTTGTCCACGGGACTAAAACTGAGCAAAATCTACTTGTCCCTCATGACGATCCACCTGTCTTGGCCAATTTTCATTTTTACACTCTCATTTTTCCTCCTTGCCCTATAATAGCCTTAACTAACTACTATAATGATACCTTTAAATTTTTCAATAACATATTCTCCCAAAAAAAAAAAAAAAAAAATTATATATATATATATATATATATATATATATATATATATATATATATATATATATATGAAGTGAAGTGAATGAAGTGAAATTCAAATAGTAATAGATAATTTAGCAAATTTGGTGGTTTTCTTTTCTACACCATTTACCTTGTGGTTGAGCTAACATGTTTTGATACTTTAGACCGACTTGATTTCAGCAATACCAGATTTGTAAAGTTTCCGTCATGTTTTACTAATTTAACCCCTTCACGATGAGCGACGTACATGTACGGCGCCGCAAAGTGTCACTACCAGCGGTAGTGGTGATCGGACCAGGATGACTGCTGTTATCTAACAGCAGGCATCCCGGCACATCGCCGAGGAGGGTCCTGAGACCCCCCCATGACCGCAATGCACGCAAATCGCAGGTCAATTCAGACCTGCGATCTGCGTGATTCCGGGTCATACGGGTCACTGGTGACCCGGTGACCCGGAAAATAAGAGGGATCGGGGGTGTCCGAGACACCCTCGATCCCCCTGAAGGGATAGGAGTTTGGTGGCAGGGGTGCCGAGCGACCGACCGATAGCAGACCGGGGGAGGGGGGTTAAAGTTCGGTTCCCCCGCTTTGCCCACCTATCGGTGTCCGGGCAAAGCGGGGGAACTGTCCAGGGAAGGTCGGCGCTGAATGTCCCTTACCTGGATCCCGGATCCCCGAGCGCGATCCTCCCCCACGTGCAGTGGCGGCGGCAGCAATACTTCCGGGTCCTGCTAGGTGAGTTGTTGCCTAGCAACATCCGGAGGGCCACAGTTTACAGTGGTCTCTAAACCGTGGCCCTCCAGATGTTGCAAAATTACAACTCCCAGCATGCCCAGACAGCTGTTTGCTGTGTGGGCATGCTGGGAGTTGTAGTTTTGCAATATTTAGAGGGGTTCAGGTTGTAGATCACTAAGTGGTCTCAAACTGTAGCCCTCCAGATGTTGCAAAACTACAACTCTCAGCATGCCCAGTTTGCTGTCTGGGCATGCTGCGAGTTTTAGTTTTGCAACATCTGGAGGGCCACAGTTTTGAGACCACTGGACAGTGATTTACAACCTGAACCCCTCTAAATCTTGCAAAACTACAACTCCCAGCATTCAGGAACAGCATAAGGCTGTCTTGGCATGCTGGGAGTTGTACTTGCGTGCCTCCAGACGTTGAATAACTAAATCTCCCAGCATGCCCTTCGGCGATCAGTGCATGCTGGGAATTGTAGTTTTGCAACAGCTGGAGGCACACTGGTTGGAAAATACTGAGTTAGGTCATAGAACCTAACTCAAGGTTTTCCAACCAGTGTGCCTCCAGCTGTTGCAAAATTACAACTCCCAGCATGCATGGACTGTCAGTGCATTCTGGGAGTTGTAGTTTTGACCCCCCTCCCATGTGAATGTACAGGCTACATTCACACTGGCGGCAGATTACAGTGAGTTCCCCGCTTCAAATTTGAGCTGCGGCAAATTTTCCGCAGCTCAAACTCCTAGCGGGAGACTCAGTGTAATCTGCCTCCAGTGTGAATGTAACCTAAAAACACTACACTACACTAACATAAAATAAAGAGTAAAACACTACATATACACACGTACACTGTCCCCCCTACCACCCCCCTTCCACAATAAAAATGAAAAGCGTATTGTACGGCAGTGTTTCTAAGATGGAGCCTCCAGCTGTTGCAAAACAAAAACTCCCAGCATTTCTGGACAGCAATTGACAGTCCAAGCATGCTGGGAGTTTAGCAACAGCTGGAGGCACCCTGTTTAGGAATCACTGGCATAGAATACTCTTATGTCCACCCCTATGCAAGTCCCTAATTCAGGCCTCAAATGCGCATGGCACTCTCACTTTGGAGCCCTGTCGGATTTCAAGGCGACAGTATTGGGTCACATATGGGGTATCGCCGTACTCGGGAGAAATTTCCTAACAAATTTGGGGGGCTTTTTCTCCTTTTACCCCTTCTGAAAAGGAACAGTTGGGGTCTACACCAGCATGTTAGTGTAAAAAAATAAACATTTTTACACAAACATGCTGGTGTTGCCCTATACTTTTCATTTTCACAAGAGGTAAAAGGGAAAAAATTGTAAAATTTGTAACGCAATTTCTCCCGAGTATGGAGATACCCCATATGTGGGCTCAAAGTACTCTGGGGGCTCACAACAAGGCCCAGAAGGGAGAGTGCGCCATGTACATTTGAGGTGATTTGCACAGGGGTGGCTGATTGTTACAGCGGTTCTGACAAACGCAAAAAAAAAACAACACACCCGCATGTGACCCCATTTTGGAAACTACACCCCTCACGGAATGTAATAAGGGGTGCAGTGAAAATTTACACCCCACAGGTGTCTGACGGATCTTTGGAACAGTGGTCCGTGAAAATGAAAAATTTTGCACAGCCCACTGTTCCAAAGATCCGTCAGACATCAGTGGGGGGGGGGGTAAATGCTCACTGTAACCCCTCATTACATTCTGTGAGGGGTCTAGTTTCCAAAATGGTATGCCATGTGATTTTTTTTTTTTGCTGTCCTGGTACCATAGGGGCTTCCTAAATGCGACATGCCCCCCGAGCAAAATTTGCTCTCAAAAAGCCAAATATGACGCCTTCTCTTCTGAGCATTGTAGTTCGCCCGCAGTGCACTTCAGGTCCACTTATGGGGTACCTCCATACTCAGAAGATATGGGGTTGCAAATTTTGGGGGGTCTTTTCTGCTATTAACCCTTGCAAAAATTTGAAATTTGGGGGGGAAACCCACATTTTAGTGAAAATATATATATTTTTTTACATATGCAAAAGTCATGAAACACCTGTGGGGTATTAAGGCTCACTTTATCCCTTGTTACGTTCCTCAAGGGGTCTAGTTTCCAAAATGGTATGCCATGTGTTTTTTTTGCTGTCCTGGCACCATAGGGGCTTCCTAAATGCAACATGCCCCCCGAGCAAAATTTGCTCTCAAAAAGCCAAATATGACTCCTTCTCTTCTGAGCATTGTAGTTCGTCCACAGTGCACTTCAGGTCCACTTATGGGGTACCTCCATACTCAGAAGAGATGGGGTTACAAATTTTGGGGGGGTCTTTTCTGCTATTAACTCTTTAAAAAAATAGAGATTTGGGGGAAACCAACATTTTAGTGAAAAACAATTTTTTTTTTTTACATATGCAAAAGTCATGAAACACCTGTGGGGTATCAAGGCTCACTTTATTCCTTGTTATGTTCCTCAAGGGGTCTAGTTTCCAAAATGGTATGCCATGTGTTTTTTTTTCGCTTTTTAAATGCGACATGCCCCCTAAAAACCATTTTAGAAAAACGTACTCTCTAAAATCCCCTTGTCGCTCCTTCGCTTCTGAGCCCTCTACTGTACCCGCAGAACACTTTACATAGACATATGAGGTATGTGCTTACTCAAGAGAAATTGGGTTACACATACAAGTATACATTTTCTCCTTTTACCCCTTGTAAAAATTAAAAAATTGGGTCTACAAGAACATGCGAGTGTAAAAAATGAAGATTTTGAATTTTCTCCTTCACTTTGCTGCTTTTCCTGTGAAACACCTAAAGGGTTAAAACATTTATTGAATGTAATTTTGAATACTTTGGGGGGTGCAGTTTTTATAATGGGGTCATTTATGGGGTATTTCTAATATGAAGACCCTTCAAATCCACTTCAAACCTGAACTGGTCCCTGAAAAATTGTGAGTTTGAAAATTTTGTGAAAAATTGGAAAATTGCTGCTGAACTTTGAAGCCCTCTGGTGTCTTCCAAAAGTAAAAACTCGTCAATTTTATGATGCAAACATAAAGTAGACATATTGTATATGTGAATCCAAAAAAAAAAATATATTTTGAATATCCATTTTCCTTACAAGCAGAGAGCTTCAAAGTTAGAAAAATGCAAAATTTTAAATTTTTTCATCAAATTTTGGGATTTTTCACCAAGAAAGGATGCAAGTTACCACAAACATTTACCACTATGTTAAAGTAGAATATGTCACGAAAAAACAATCTCAGAATCAGAATGATAAGTAAAAGCCTTCCAGAGTTATTAATGTTTAAAGTGACAGTGGTCAGATTTGCAAAAAAGGGCTTCGTCCTAGAGGTGAAAATGGGCTCCGCCCTTAAGGAGTTAAAAAAAAATTCTGAACTTTTCTAATTTTTTTCTGGGATATTATAATTTTTTTTTTTTACATTTACGTAATTTACTGTACGGGATACATAATGTTAAATTTTATTAGTTTGTACAATTACGCACGCAGCGATACTAAATATGTTTATTTTTATTATGTTTACATGTTTTTTATATAGGAAAAGGATGTGATTTGAACTTTTAACATGGAAGGGGTTAATGTGTGTCTTTTAAACTTTTATTAAAACTTTTTTTTTTTATTAGACTTTTAGGAGGAATCATTAGATTCCTCATACAGATCAATAGTGTTCTATTGAACTCCATTGATCTATGTGCTCTGCGATCCAGGCACTAGGGAAGCAGAGGTAAGCCCTCCAGCTACCTCTATAGTGGATCAACCCTGCTTACCCCCACGACCCGCCCCCCCCTCCGCGCGATCACGCTGCCAGGGGCGACACCCCCCACTAGCCCACCAGGTAGCATTTACATGTTCCTTTAGATGCCACTGTCATCTTTGACAGCGGCGGTCTAAAGGGTTGATGGCCAGCCGCAGCGATCCCCATATGTTGGCTATTAGCGATGGCCCCCAGCTACTGAAAACAGCTGGAGGCTGCAGAGCGTGGAGCGGGCACGAGTCGGGAGCCCACTCCATATTGACTGCTGAGCGCTGCCATGCACGTCCGGACACAGACTGGAATTCCCCAAAACACTGACTCATATAGTGTTAGATACCAGCACTACACAAGATCTATATACCATGTAAGTGATTAAAATTGCACCCAATGAGTCACAGGTGACGTTCTTAATCCGACCACCATGAGAAATTCTTTCAGACAAAACTCAACTTTTAGCATCTGCAGGACAAAGGTTCTGAATCTTAGACTTCTCATTTTTCCAGCATCCTTCTTAACTCTACATAATCTACCCATCCATAGGACCAGAAACTGTAATAATATTTCTTGGTATCCTGCCCAGTAAAAGTGGATACGTTAGTAGGTGCCCCTTTAGGCAAGTATATTCCCAACAGTAGGCAGGCAGTCCCTCCCATCAGGTAGGTATGTCCCACAATAGGAAGGTACTTGGTTAGTGGATAACGGTAAGGTTCTCCTGGCAGGGATCCCCCTATTACTTGAATATCGAATTATGGCCGTAGCGCATCACCAAAGGATAAGACAATGAGTGTGATGAAGAACCTGCTCTTTTTATTAATCTATATACAAGAAACAAGCGCATGCTAAGGACAACACGTTTCAAAGGGATCCCCCTTCTTCTGTGTAACCTGACAGCCCTGGGTTAATCTTCTGTCCTTCTGCAAACATGTTGTCCCCTGCATATGTCTATGGATTATTAAAAAGATGGATTAATAAAAAGAGGACATTCTTCATCACACTCATCATGTGCTCCTTTGGTGATGTGCTACAGCCACTAGTCCATATTCAAGAAATATGGGGATCCTTGCCAGGAGGTCCTTACAGTTATCCACTAACCAAGTACCCTGCACCATTATTCAGTGGTACCAACAGCCAGCAGATCCCAGACACCGGACTTTAACAAAAGCACTAAACAGTGTTGTGCCTGCTTGCGCAACACAATAATGTGAGCAGTTTCATTACTTCACCGTGTGATATTAATTTTTTATCTGAGATAACGGTACTATAGAGCACCATCTCTACCCTTACTTTTTCTACATTTTGACAATAGGCAGGTAGTACACATTGCACAGATATGCCTCTCCGTAGGCAGGTATGTCCTTAAGTAAGTAGGTTCAATCCCCCCATAGGCAAGTATGTCCTCAGATAGGTAGTTTCCCCAAAAGGAAAGTACATCCTTAGGTAGTGAGATTCTCCACCCCTCAGTATGTAAGTAGATCCTTAGGTATGTAGAACTCCTAGTAGGTAGGTACGGCCCTAGGTAGGGTGCCCCTCCTAGTAGGTAGGCACATCCTTGGGTGGGTGGTCCTCCTCAGTAGACAGGCATGCCATTAGGAAGGTAATCCCCCAGTAGGTAGGTATATCCTTAGGTAGGTAGTTCCCCCAAAATAAGTAGGTACTTCCTTAGTTAGGTAGATACTCCACCCCTATGGAGGAAAGTACATCCTTCCGTTCACTCAGTAGGTAGGTATATTCTGAAGTAGTTAGCCCCCCAGTAGGCAGGTATGCCCTTAGGGGATAGTTCCCCACCCATTAGGTAGATATGTAATTAGATAGGTAGCACTCCCAGTAGAGAGGTATGTCCTTTAGTAGGTAGCCCTTCCCCTGTAGACAGGTATGTCCTTAGGTAGGTTCCCCCCCCAAGTAGACATAAACACCACCCCCAATAGGCAGTAAGTCCCCCCAAACAAAACAAAAAAAACACACAAATAAAACACAAAAAGGAAAACACACATTCTTTCCTACACAACAATCTCCCACACAGAAAACCCAACCACCTCCTTCCTCCTAAAGTGCAGGTGCCAACAAGTGGACACTGCGTTAGTCTACACTGACATCTTTCAACTGTATAGGCATATGTGAGCTGTATATGTTCAGCACCCCGTCTACTATCTGAGCTGTTGTGCAATCCCTCACCCCTGACCCCCCCCCCCCCCCACATACACACACCAGCTGTTGTCTCGGTCAGAAACTAAGATGTACTTATCTAAGAAGCAACTAAATGGTAGGAAATTTCCAATAAAGACTGTATAGAAAATTAATTTTGCATTAAGAAAACAGATCAACAATAAAAATAAACTAAATACAAAGAGCCTTATTGTACTTTCAACAGGACTAGCCAACCAATCATTGTAATGATACAAGCAGAAGGGTTATCCTTGACATTTTGATGTGTGGCTGCTGGCAGTTACTGAATAAACCATTAAAATCTTGATGTATCTGTTTAGGATTAGAACCAACAGTTCTTACCAGGAAGCTAGGGTTTTATGAGTAACTCCTGTAACTATAATCCTGCCACCTTCTTCATTGGAAGTAGAAGCCATAATACTTTTGTATTCGGGATCAATTCATAATATCATATACCATGTCATGTGCTGATTTACAATGTATCTCATTCTCTTATATCTACTTCTGCCGCCTTCCAATCCTCATTTACTATGAACTTGCTGGGATACCATCCAAAAGGAAGCATTAAAATAACTCATTTAGTTATTAAAGACAACAAGGAAACAATACACTAAAGACCCATTATGCTAAAAATATCCTAATGGCTTTAATGATTTAGAAGTGCACAGCAAGCAAATAAGGTGGATCTATGTATTAAATGGATTTACAATGATGTTATTGTAGTGTTTATATTCTATATTTGGACTGCTTAGTGCCAGATGACTAGCAACACAGCCAAGTTATAAGGGCTTTACGCTTAGAAACCATTGTGAAGCCTGTTATACAGCAAGGATCTTGCACTATGGATGGATGTGCTTGAGACAAAAGAAGTCCTTACACACCCTAAATTATGTGCTGGATTTCAGTTACAGAAGATTATCTCTTTTAAAGAGTGTTCAACAGCATACAATATTCATTTTATGGCTCATTTAGAGTCAAGTATGTATAAGCAACTAATACAATAAAACTTTTGGAGAAGTAATTGCATTATAGGAGACCTACCATGTAGTTAAAAAAAAGGTACTCCGGTGGAAAACAATTTTTTTTCAAATCAACTGGTGCCAGAAAGTGAGGCCCCTTTAACACTGCTGTTGCTCCCCATCGAGAACGGCAGTTGAAGTCTCTTTTTGTATGTGTGTGTGTGTGTGTGTGTGTGTGTGTGTAAATGTAATGACCGTTCTCGTGATGGGGAGCAATGAGCAACAATTGGTCCCAGCGGCTCCCATTTACTATTATGGGGGTCGCCGGGCACCTCATTTATTTTTTTTACAAAAATAGCGGGAGAAATAGACGGCACAAGCAGTAATTTTTCTCCCGCTATTTCCCTGGGCTCCCCCGACGGCCGTCACACTGCCATGTGCTAATGGCAGTGTAAAAGAAGCCTTATACAGGTTTGTAAATTACTTCTATTTAAAAATCCTTCCAGTACTTATCAGCTGATGTATACTACAGAATTTCTTTTTGAATTTCTTTTCAGTCTGACGACATTGCTTTCTGCTGACACCTCTGTCCATGTCAGAAACTGTCCAGAGCAGGAGAGCTTTGATAAGGGGATTTGCTCCAACATGGACAGAGGAGTCAGCAGAGAGCACAGTGGTCAGACAGAAAAGAACAACTCAACTTCCTGTGGAGCATACAGCTTATAAGTACCAGTGCCATCTCACTCCTGCTGCTATAGGGTGATAGGTGCTGTGTCGTATGGCACCTATCACCCTTTTTTTCTGGGTCACAGGGGACCTGATTGACCCGGAATCGCCCCAAATTGCCAATCTGAATTGATTGGTCGACCAGAATTCCCAAAGGCGTACAGGTACGCCCTTGGTCCATAAGTACTAGGACGTCAGGGTGTACCCATATGCCCATGGTCCTTAAGGGGTTAATAGAAGTTACAAATCTGTTTAACATTCCGGAGCCAGTTAATATGAAAAAAACACTGGAGTACCCTTTAAACTTTTAGCGTCAGAAACAATTTTTTTTATTTATTAAGTTATTTATTTTAATCTAGTAACATAGTAACATATTTCATAAGGTTTTCAAAAAGACCATCAAGTTCAAGTTAAATC
Source organism: Hyla sarda (assembly GCF_029499605.1). Classification (NCBI taxonomy): domain Eukaryota; kingdom Metazoa; phylum Chordata; class Amphibia; order Anura; family Hylidae; genus Hyla; species Hyla sarda. The sequence goes on from NC_079192.1 coordinate 304,175,754, forward strand.
TCCATGTTAAATTACAATTCCTTTGAGGTATAGGCCTAAACTCTAAGGTGCCTGAGTTAGATGACTTAAAGAGGTACTTCAGGGAACTAAAGCCATAGCCCATCCTCTTCTTCTCATTAACCTATTTTACTGTCTAAAAATCATCATTAGCTATCTAGAGCAGTAGAGATGAGCGAACTTACAGTGATTCGATTAGTCACAAACTTCTTGGCTCGGCAGTTGCTGACTTTAGTCTGCATAAATTAGTTCAGATTTCAAGTGCTCCGGTGGGCTGGAGACTCTCTCCTAGGACTGTATCTACCTTTTCCAGCCCACCGGAGCACCTGAAAGCTTAACTGATTTATGCAGGATAAAGTCAGCAACCACCGAGCTGAGAAGTTTGAGACAAATCTAATTACTGTAATTTTGCTCATCTCTATAGAGCAGTTTCTCCTCTTTCAGTTGTCACTTTCATTCATTGAGTGAGGAAAATTCTGACATCCAGGCTGTCTCTGTTCAAATCCCTCTTTGAAAGTAGCCCCCACCCTCCTGAGAGACACAGACCATGTGGTTTCTGCCCTGCACTGATGACGCATTCTCGCTTTAGGGCTGAGAGCTGGGAGGTGTGTGCAGTATTATCCAATCACATATTGAAGCTCTCTCTGCTGCCCAGAGCAGGAGGGGTGGGGGCTTTTCTAAGAGGGTGAGCTGAAAAGCAGAGAAGAGCTGCAATGATTCCTGGGAAATGTAGTATCTATGAAGCAAGGATGGCAAAGTAGCCAGAGAAGACCACAGGGATTGCAGGAGCCATGCATATCAGGCAGGATCATTTACAGGGAACATATCCAGGTAGTGTGCTGGCTTTGGAGCCTTTTCATATGTATACTACCTTGGAGTACCGCTTTAATCAAGGCTCAATATGTCAATCAAGAAGGGGCTAAATGGTAAGGTAAAGCAAAGAAGGTGTGCCAGGCCGTAGCACTTGAGCATCTCAGCTCCACCTCCTTGACACTTGGCTGAGAAATAAAAAATTGATTTTATAAGTTTGGCAACCACCATCAGCTCCGTACTCCGCACTGTGATACATTCCTATTGATATGGTGACTCTTTGTGTCTTGCAGGCAACCTTGTACGTTATTGTCTCCCAGTTTCCCACTTATATATACTAACCCAGTGGTCTATAGCTCTGGCCCTCCAGATGTTGCAAAACTTCAAATCCCAGAATGCCCGGACTGCCAACAAGGACCACAGTTTAAGACCAATCAAGTTGGAATTTCCAAGTCTTACATTTTGTTATATTGTAGACAGGCATCTATAGTATATGTGACGGACTCACTCCGCCAAAAGTGACTTCTCCTTCCGGATGACAAGCCCCAGCATATCCCAGGCAATATCCCCAGGCAGAACTAGAGATTATTGCATCCTTGTACCCAAAGAACCAGGCAACACCAGTCTTCAGGTATAAAATCTGAACTCTTTATTGAGGAACAAGTGTCTTCTTTTATAGGAAGGACATCACAGGGGGAAGGGTCAGTAATAGAGGTGACAGATAGTCTGTGGGATAATCCAATAAAGGTAACCCAAGTGACCGGTAGTCTGTGAGATAATCCAACAAAGGTAATCCAGGTGACAGGTAGTCTGTGAGATAATCCAATAAAGGTAATTAGCTCTCCCTATACAGTGCCTTGAGTGCCAAAGGTGTATTGTGCACAGAAAGTGTATGAAAACAGTAAATAAAAGTATTTTAACTCTGAGCTTTATGTCACTGGACAGCATAAACTGAGGGGTACAAATAGTGATGTACTAAAGTCCATCCAAGTAGGTAGAGTGACTCTAGGATCCGTCACAGTATATACAGTGGGACAAAAAAGTATTTAGTCAGCCACCAAGTTCTCCCACTAAAAAGATGAGAGAGGCCTGTAATTTTCATCATAGGTATACATCAACTATGAGAGACATAATGCGAAAAAAAAATCTTAAAATCACATTGTCTGATTTTTAAAGAATTTATTTGCAAATTATGGTGGAAAATAAGTATTTGGTCAACTACAAACAAGCAAGATTTCTGGCTCTCACAGACCTGTAACTTCTTCTTTAAGAGTCTCCTCTGTCCTCCACTCGTTACCTGTATTAATGGCACCTGTTTGAACTTATCAGTATAAAAGACACTTGTCTACAACCTCAAACAGTCACCCTGCAAACTCCACTATGGCCAAGACCAAAGAGCTGTCAAAGGACACCAGAAACAAAATTGTAGACCTGCAGCAGGCTGGGAAGACCGAGGCAAGCAGCTTGGTATGAAGAAATCAACTGTGGGAGAAATTATTAGAAAATGGAAGACATACAAGACCACTGATAATCTCCCTCGATCTGGGGTTCCACGCAAGATCTCACACCGTGGTGTCAAAATGATCACATGAACGGTGGGCAAAAATCCCAGAACCACACAGGGGGACCTAGCGAATGACCTGCAGAGAGCTGGGACCAAAGTAACAAATTATACCATCAGTAACACACTACGCCGCCAGGGACTCAAATCATGAAGTGCCAGACGTGTCCCCCTGCTTAAGCCAGTAAATGTTCGGGCCCATCTGAAGTTTGCTAAAGAGCATTTGGATTATCCAGAAGAGTATTGGGAGAATGTCATATGGTCAGATGTAACCAAAGTAGAACTTTTTGGTAAAAACTCAACTCGTCATGTTTGGAGGAGAAAGAATGCTGAGTTGCATCCAAAGTACACCATACCTACTGTGAAGCATAGAGGTGGAAACATCATTGAGGCTGTTTTTTCAGCAAAGAGACCAGGACGACTGATCCGTGTAGATCCATAGCAAGGAAAACATGAATGGGGCCATGTATCGTGAGATTTTGAGTGAAAACCTCCTTCCATCAGCAAGGGCATTGAAGATGAAATGTGGCTGGGTCTTTCAGCATGACAATGATCCCAAACACCGCCCGTGCAATGAAGGAGTGGCTTCATAAGAAGCTTTTCAAGGTCCTGGACTGGCCTAGACAGTCTCCAGATCTCAACCCCATAGAAAACCTTTGGAGGTTGTTGAAAGTCTCTGTTGCCTAGCGACAGCCCCAAAAAGTCACTGCTCTAGAGGACATCTGCATGGAGGAATGGGCCAAAATACCAATAACAGTGTATGAAAACCTTGTAAAGACTTTACAACAAAGGGTATATATAACAAAGTATTGAGATGAACTTTTTTTATTGACCAAATACTTACTTTCCACCATAATTTGCAAATAAATTCTTTAAAAATCAGATAATATAATTTTATGAATTAATTTCTCATTATGTCTCTCATAGTTGAGGTATACCTTTGATGAAAATGACAGACCTCTCTCAGCTTTTTAAGTGGGAGAACTTGCACAACTGGTGGCTGACTAAGTACTTTTTTGCCCCCACTGTACTCAGGTTCATTCCTGGTTGATGATACAAAGTAAATTCAATCCCTACATTTTTTCTACAATTCTAACTGCTTACCAGACACTCAGGAAAGGCAATATATTTCTATTATAAGGAATATGGGAAAAAGATCCTTTTGAAATTTCACTTCTCTGCGCTGTCATGAATTATGTCATTTGTAATGAATGAGATGCTAAAATAGCATAAAGTTGGCACCTACATGAATTTCCCTCAAACAAAAAAATGCAAGCAAAGTATAAAAGCAAGCAGGAGAGAAAGCAAGAGAAACACTTAGCAAATATGACAGCACAAAAAAAGATGTGTGGATGTGTAAAGTAGTCTGATGCTGTAATGAATATTTTTGCGAAGTGAAAAAATCTCTGGAGCAGGGGGGAGATTTAGCAAAACCTGTGCAGAGGAAGAGTGGTGCAGTTGTCCATAGCAACTACACCACAGCAAGGCCATTTAAAAATGAAAGGAGCACTTTGATTGTTGCTATGTGCCACTGCACCACTCTTCCTCTACACAGTTTTTTCTTTTTATATATCTTCCCCCGATAATTCAGGCAAATGAGACTGTTCATGAAGTGATGTAAATGCCAAAAAAAAAACCTACATATGGCTTTTCTGCTTCCGGCATGCTAAAATTAATCTTACAGATTCATAATAAAGAAATATGTAAATTAATAATTTGATCAACTGTCTTTTATGTGCATTGGTATAGTTGAAGTTATTATACTTATTACTAACAGGGTTGTCAAAGAATCAATTACACTTGGAGGATAAAATATGTGGTTTTCAATTTGTCACTGAAAAGAAAAATGCAAAAACTTCAAACTAAATTATTCCTAAGAAAATTAATGATTGCATCTCATAAGACCAGAAACGAAGAACATATATATATATATATATATATATATATATATATATATGGAAAAAAATAAAACAGCACTCAAACTGAATTAGGCTGGGTCCACACTACGTTTTGTCCCATACGGGAGTGCATACGGCAGGAGGGAGCTAAAACCTCGCGCTCCCGTATGTGACCGTATGCGCTCCCGTATGCCATTCACTTCAATGAGCCGACCGGAGTGAAACGTTCGGTCCGGTCGGCTCATTTTTGCGCCGTATGCGCTTTTACAACCGGACCTAAAACCGTGGTTGACCACGGTTTTAGGTCCGGTTGTAAAAGCGCATACGGCGCAAAAATGAGCCGACCGGACCGAACGTTTCACTCCGGTCGGCTCATTGAAGTGAATGGCATACGGGAGCGCATACGGTCACATACGGGAGCGCGAGGTTTTAGCTCCCTCCTGCCGTATGCGCTCCCGTATGGGACAAAACGTAGTGTGGACCCAGCCTTAGGGACGTTTCGATCCTCTCCAGGATCTTTCTCGATCAGCTTGAGAAAGATCCTGGAGAGGATCGAAACGTCGCTGCTGTTTTCACCTTTTTTGGTGGAATAAATGTATCACTTTTTTCATGTTATGAAGTGCTGCACTGGTCTTTAATATATATATATATATATATATATATATATATATATATATATATATATTTATATATATGATTCAAAGTTTTACTTAAAATATTATAGAGGCTTCCACAAAATACCTTTACAACCAAGAACTACCAGTAACAATATAAGGCAGTGATTCCCAACCAGGGGTTCCGATGAGAACTGCCAGGGGCTCCGCGGGCTACAGCAGGTAATTTTTTATATATATATATTTTTTTTAAATCTCTTGCCCTTTCCTGCGCACCTGTGAATCATGGCGGCGCAGAGGGGAAGGGAAGCATGCGTGCACATTGCGTGTACCTGCGCACTGCGCACACAGCGCTTCCTTCCCCCCCTGTGGGGAAGGTGCGCAGGCCAGGAAGAGGATAAATGCAGGAGATGGTGCCCCGCCCCAGAACTATGTTGCTGTTGCTCCCTCGGACTAATGTCCCGCCGCCCCCCCGGACTATGTTCCTGCCGCCCCCCCGCGATCCACCCCACTAGCCCACCAGGGAGCATTCACATGTCCCTTTGGACGCTACAAATTAAAGGGTTAATAGCCAGCCGTGGCGATCGGGATCGCCGCATGCTGGCTATTGACGGCAGCAGAGTATGGAGCTGCAGAGGGGGGCTGCAGAGTATGGAGCAGGCACAAATCCGGAACAGGCTCCATACACCCCTCTGAGCACTGCCGTGCTTGTCAGGGGCTTTCAGGTTACCACCTGAAAGGTTACCACCTTGTCACTCCTGTCCACCCCTCTTTCACCACCTACGCCCCCTTGTCACCCATGTACACTCTTCTACACCCATGTACACACCAAACACACCTTGTCACCCATGTACACCCCTCATCACCCATGTACACCCCTCAGTCAACCATGTACACCCCTCGGTCAACCATGTACACCCCTCGGTCACCCATGTACACCCCTCTACACCCTCAACACCCATCTGTCACACATCTCTCACCCATGTACACCCATTTGTCACCCATGTACACCCCTGTCAACCATTTACACCCATATGTCACCCATATATACCCATCTACACCCTTCTGTTACCCATGTACACCCCTCTACATAGCTGTCACCCATGTACACCTTTCTGCACAGAGAATGCAAGATTCAGCTCACCTCTCCAAGATTGGTGCTCGGACCTGTGCCCGGCCAGGCACACTCCACGGAACAAACAAAAGCAGGTGGTCCAGCACGTCAAAGAATGCAGCTTTATTATAGATAACAGCACACGTACAGGTAGATGTCAGACACGTTTGCAAGTGCATGCGCTTGAAACGCGTCTGACATCTACCCGTACGTGTGCTGCTATCTATAATAAAGCTGCATTCTTTAACGTGCTGGACCACCTGCTTTTGTTTACACCTTTCTGCACCCATATGTTACCCCTTTACAACTATACGTCCCTGTATTCCTCCTCACTTGTAAAAGGGGAATCTAGAGGCTGATGCTTGAAAAAATAAGTGCCTAATAGGTTTGTTTTGCAGGTTTAACAGAGAAGTATTGTGGCTGGAAGAAATTGTCATGATGGCCCGGACCAGATGAAGAAGAGAAGGGAACAACACAGATCTTAGAAGACATCATTTGTGAGTTGCTGTATAAAGCAGTGCTGTAATCTACATACCCACAGATAAATAGATATTGTGCATTGCAGCCGTTTCCCTTTTTTTTTTTCTTTTGCTCGTCAACTTCGGTAGGGGTTCCCCGCAAATTATTATTTTTTTTTACCAGGGGTTCCTCGAGTCGAAAAAGATTGGGAGACACAGATGTAAGGCTATGCTTACACTAGCAGAATGGCTATAACACCACATTGATTTATAGTACAGTCCATCAGGATTTCCCTGGGTTGTAGTCTAAGGTTGGGTTTACATAGCATTCTAGTTTTCTGTATAGGTATACAGTGGGATGCATGACTAAGGGATCTTCTAGATCCGCTTGACCTTTTAGCTCCCAACCCCTTTTTCCAAGAAACACATACTCATGAGTGTGGTACAAAAGGCCACAGCAGACCTGTTTATTAACCCCTTAAGGATGCAGGGCATACGGGTATGCCCCCATTCCGAGTCCTTAAGTACTGAGGGCGTACCTGTACGCCCTGATCCAGCTAACAGGGTTTAAACCGTTCTCACGAGCGGAAAACGGGTAGCCAGGACCCATGGCTAATGCCGGGCACCGCCGATCGGGCCGATTCCCGGCACTAACCCTTTAGATGCCGTGATCCTCACCTGCCACCTCGTCGTCCAATCGTCGATCTACTGCTCCATGCCTGCGCGGAAGGCTAGAGCAGCAGAGTGCCAGTTACACTCAAACCGCCCCGTACACAGAAAAATTTAAAAGTTATAGGGGTCAGAAGATGGCAACTCTAAACATACTAATTTTGGTGCATGTAGTTTATAATTTTTTTAAGTATTAAAATAAAACCAAACCTATATGAATTGGTGATCCTTGTAACCGTATGGGCCTACAGAATAAAGATAAGGTGTCATTTTTACCAAAAAGTGCACTTTATAGAAACGGGAGCCCCCAAAATTGACAAAATGGCGTTTCTTTTTTCCTTTCAACCCACAAATATTTTTTTTTTGGTTTCGCTGCAGGCTATATTATAAAATAAGTGATGTCATTAAAAAGTACAATTGGTGACACAAAAAACAAGCCCTTATTTGGGTCTGTAGGTGCATAATTGAAAGAGTTATGATTTTTAGAAGGGAAGGATGAAAAAACGAAAAAAAAAAAAAAAGTCCTTAACCCCTTAAGGACTCAGCCCATTTTGGCCTTAAGGACTCAGACAATTAAATTTTTACGTTTTCATTTTTTCCTCCTCGCCTTCTAAAAATCATAACTCTTTTATATTTTCATCCACAGACTAGTATGAGGGCTTGTTTTTTGCGTGACCAGTTGTCCTTTGTAATGACATCACTCATTATATCATAAAATGTATGGCGCAACCAAAAAACACTATTTTTGTGGGGAAATTAAAACGAAAAACGCAATTTTGCTAATTTTGGAAGGTTTTGTTTTCACGCCGTACAATTTATGGTAAAAATGACGTGTGTTCTTTATTCTGAGGGTCAATACGATTAAAATGATACCCATTATTATATACTTTTATATTATTGTTGCGCTTAAAAAAAATCACAAACTTTTTAACCAAATTAGTACGTTTATAATCCCTTTATTTTGATGACCTATAACTTTTTTATTTTTCCGTATAAGCGGCGGTATGGGGGCTCATTTTTTGCGCCATGATCTGTACTTTTTTTTGATACCACATTTGTATATAAAAAACTTTTAATACATTTTTTATAATTTTTTTTTAATAAAATGAATTAAAAAAGTAGGAATTTTGGACTTTTTTAATTTTTTTTCGTTCACGCCGTTCACCGTACGGGATCATTAACATTTTATTTTAATAGTTCGGACATTTACGCACGCGGCGATACCAAATATGTCTATAAAAAATGTTTTTTACGCTTTTTGGGGGTAAAATAGGAAAAAACGGACGTTTTACTTTTTTATTGGGGGAGGGGATTTTTCACTTTTTTTTACTTTTACTTTTACATTTTTTTACATTTTTTTTTACACTTGAATAGTCCCCATAGGGGACTATTCATAGCAATACCATGATTGCTAATACTGATCTGTTCTATGTATAGGACATAGAACAGATCAGTGTTATCGGTCATCTCCTGCTCTGGTCTGCTCGATCACAGACCAGAGCAGGAGACGCCGGGAGCCGCACGGAGGAAGGTGAGGGGACCTCCGTGCGGCGTTATGAATGATCGGATCCCCGCAGCAGCGCTGCGGGCGATCCGATCGTTCATTTTAATCGCGAACTGCCGCAGATGCCGGGATCTGTATTGATCCCTGCACCTGAGGGGTTAATGGCGGACGCCCGCGAGATCGCGGGCGTCGGCCATTGCCGGCGGGTCCCTGGCTGCGATCAGCAGCCGGGATCAGCCGCGCATGACACGGGCATCGCTCCAATGCCCGCGGTTATGCTTAGGACGTAAATGTACGTCCTGGTGCGTTAAGTACCACCTCACCAGGACGTACATTTACGTCCTGCGTCCTTAAGGGGTTAAAGGGGTACTCCGGTGGAAAAACAATTTTTTTTTCTTTTTTAAATCAACTGGTGCCAGAAAGTTAAACATATTTGTAAATTACTTCCTTCCTGTATTTAATAGCTGCTGAATACTACAGAGGAAGTTATTTTCTTTTTGGAATGCTCTCTGATGACATCTTGAACACACTGCTCTCTGCTGACGTTATTATAATAATAATAATAATAAGTCTTTATTTATTGTTGTCCTTAGTGGGATTTGAACCCAAGGCCCCAGCACTGCAAGGCAGCAGTGCTAACCACTAAGCCACCATGCTGCCTTTAGCATACATTTGCTATGCACGGTTGCAAAAATGGACAGAGATGTCAGCAGAGAGCACTGTGGTCGTGATGTCATCAGTGTTCCAAAAAGAAAGGAATTTCCTCTAGCATTCAGCAGCTAATAAGTACTGGAAGGATTAAGATTTTTTAATAGAAGTGATTTACAAATATGTTTAACTTTCTGGCACCAGTTGATTTAAAAAAGAAAAAAAAAATAGTTTTTCCACCAGAGTACCCCTTTAAGGTGAAAATAGGCTGAGTCCCTAAGGGATTAACAGAAAAATACCAAAACATATCTCATAAATGATTGGGTAAACTGGGTAAAACAAAATTTTAACCCCTTAAGGACCAGGGGTTTTTCCGATTTTGCACTTTCATTTTTTCCTCCTTACCTTTAAAAAATCATAACTCTTTAAATTTTGCACCTAAAAATCCATATGATGGCTTATTTTTTGCACCACCAATTCTACTTTGTAATGACATCAGTCATTTTACCCAAAAATCTACGACGAAATGGAAAACAAAATCATTGTGCGACAAAATTGAAGAAAAAACAAAATTTTTTAACTTTTGGGGGCTTCCATTTCTACGCAGTACATTTTTCAGTAAAAATGACACCTCTTTATTCTGTAGGTCTATACGATTAAAATGATACCCTACATATATAGGTTTGATTTTGTCGTACTTCTGGAAATCTCATAACTGCATACAGGAAAATGTATACGTTTAAAATTGTCATCTTCTGACCCCTATAACTTTTTTATTTTTCGCGTACGGGGCGGTACAAGGGCTCATTTTTTGCACCGTGATCTGAAGTTTTTAGCGGTAACATTTTTGTATTGATCAGAATTTTTGATTTTATTCATTTTTTCATGATGGAATTTTTTTGTGTGTACGCCATTGACCGTGCAGTTAATTAACTATATCTTTTTATAGTTCGGACATTTCCACACGTGGCAATACCACATATGTTTATTTTTATTTACACTGTTTTTTTTTAAATGGGAAAAGGGGGGGCGATTCAAACTTTTATTAAGGAAGGGGTTAAATGATCTTTATTCACTTTTTTTCACTTTTGTTTGCAATGTTATAGCTCCCATTGGGGGCTAGAACACTGCACACATTGATCTTTTACATTGATCAATGGTTTCTCATAGGAAACCATTGATCAATGATTCTGCTGCTTGACTGCTCATGCCTGGATCTCAGGCACTGAGCAGTCATTCGGCGATCGTACAACAGGAGGCCGGTAAGGGGACCCTCCTGCTGTCCTACAGCTGTTCGGAATGCCGCAATTTCATTGCGGCGATCGAGAACAGCTCCCTGAGCTAACCGGCATTGGTTTACTTTCACTTTAGACGCGGCCTTCAAATTTGAACACCGCGTCTAAAGGCTTAATAGCGCGCGGCACTGCGATCACGGGTCCCGGCCCGGCTATTAACTCCCATAGGGACGGAAGAGAACTTTGTTCTGTAGTAAAAATACATCTTTTTGTAGTGCACACCTGACAGTTTTCACTGATACTGGTGCCCCTAAAATTGCATTCAAGTGATATGAGGGATCCTAGTTTTTCTTTTCTTAGTGCAATTCAATTACATGCTTTGACTTTCTACTACACTTCTTCTGTCTGCAGATGTTTTGCTGGTGTTTGCATACTGAGATGTGATCAAGGAAACAATAGACCTTGAGACACTCATCAGCTTGGCAACTCAGGTCAGGGACATCCATACTAGGCATGCACCAATAGTCATTTCCCTTTGGAACTCTGTCAAGTCATATAGGACATATCACACCGGTAAAACAAATAAATATATTTTTAGAACAGCACAAGCAATAAAGCTTATCAATAAAGATATAGGCTATCGGAATGAGAAAAAAATTAGATTTAAAGGGGTATTCCGGCTTTAGACATTTTATCCCCTACCCCCGCGATCTCCCTGCAGCACCCGCATTATATGCAGAGCTGCGTCTCCAGGCTCAGAAACCGGAAGTTTTTGGGAATGGAGACGTGACGTAACACCACGCCCCCTTGTGACGTAACGCCACACCCAAACATGACGTAACGCCACACCCCCTTGTGACATCACATCACGCCCCCTCCCTTCATGTCTATGGGCGGGGGCATAACGTTACGTCACATCTCCAGTCCCGAAAACTTCCAGGATAGAATAATTTACGGTAATTCCCATATCAGATGTTCTACTAATCTGATACACTAAACTCCACAAGCTTTGGACATTAGGTAAGTATGTAAAGTGAGTCACTGGTTTTAGAACAGTCTGAAAGCGTGGGTAGAAATACTTGTGGGAACTTAAAGGGGTATTCCAGGAAAAAAAAAATTTTTATATATCAACTGGCTCCAGAAAGTTAAAACAGATTTGTAAATTACTTCTATTAAAAAATCTTAATCCTTCCAATAATTATCAGCTGCTGAAGTCCAGTTGTTCTTTTCTGTCTGGCAACAGTGCTCTCTGTGCAGTTCCCGAGACAAGCAGAGATGTCAGCAGAGTAGAAGAGGTTTGCTATGGGGATTTACTCCCGAGACAGGTGTCATCAAAGAGCACTCAGACAAAAGAGCAACTTATCTTCAGCAGCTCATAAATTCTGAAAGGATTAAGGTTTTTTTTTTATAGAAGTAATTTACAAATCTAAAAAGAAAAAATTATGTGTGCAGCTCGCAACCAAAAATCCGAGGTATAACTGGTTAATAAAGTCGATCCTCACCGACCAATTAAATGTTAAAATATATTAACCTTACCTCAAGGATTTTACCAAACCATATGGTACACAATGAGAACAAAAGGTCTGAAAATGATATGATATTTATTATACAGTTACATAACAATATAAGAGCATATGATAGATTCACAAATAAAATAGAATAAAATATGCACTGTGATGTTGTCTATCTACCATTGGGCCCTAATGGTAGAAATGGTGAAAAAACACTATGGCTGATTTTCAAAGCACTGGTTATAATGCTGTAGTTCAGACGTTCTTATAGTTCGGCATCAATTTTTGCTGCTAGTCCGGCATAAAATATAAATTGTTGAATTGCTATAATTTGAACATTTTGCAGTCCTGAATAGAACTAAATATAGCTTTCTAAGCAATTGTGGAATATTATCTCACCGATCCTCCGGCCACTGGTCCCGTGCTGCGACGGACCTGATGGAAAAGTCCTGCGGCTGATGTGACAATGTGGGCGCTGCAAATAGCTCTCCCTGGCACAGGCAGCCGCTGGTTCCGTATAGATGACAGTGTGGGCGCTGCGAATGGCTCTCCCCGGCACTGGCATCCGCTAGCTCCGTGCAGATGATATGGAGCGATTTCCCAGGAGGCAAGTAAAGATGTTTGCTCCAGCAGGAGACTTGTGGTTGTCCGGCAGCGATCCCAAACGTGGATAAGAGGATCAGGTGTGGTGAGTGAGGACTTGTAGAATGTAGAAAAGCCAGTACTTCAGTGCAGGTTACAGCCAAACAGCAGTGCTTGTTTTTAGTGCCGTATTCAGACAATGCAAATGACTCTAATCGGTGAGATAATATTCCACAATTGCTTAGAAAGCTATATTTAGTTCTATTCAGGACTGCCAAATGTTCAGATTATAGCAATTCAACAATTTATATTTATATGCCGGACTATCAGCAAAAATTGATGCCGAACTATCAGAATGTCTGAGCTACAGCATTATAATCAGCCAGTGTTTTTTCACCATTTCTACCATTAGGGCCCAATGGTAGATAGACAACATCATATTTTATTCTATTTTATGTATTTTATTTGTGAATCTATCATATGCTCTTATATTGTTATATAACTGTATAATAAATATCATATCATTTTCAGACCTTTTGTTCTCATTGTGTACCATATGGTTTGGTAAAATCCTTGAGGTATAATTTACAAATCTGTTTAACTTTCTGGAGCCAGTTGATATATAAAAAAAAGTTTTTTTTCCTGGAATACCCCTTTAAGTTCTAAATAATGCCATCTCATGAGGATCTTAAGACATGTTTAAAAATTCTAAGCATTTCCAGCATTGCCCCAAACTGCCAATCTGAGTCACACAGTTTAAACCACGTCTTACTTACATTTATGAACATATGCTTGGTAAAACATGTAGCAGAATGAAAGCAACAATACGCTTAGGAAATAGTGCTTGAGGCATACAATGGTAACAAAAGTTAAAACAGTAGTAGTGAGAAAAGTGCTGTGTTTTTTGAGAGTTTACATACTTGCATTTGTAGGTAGCAAAAAAGTTCCTCTGTAGTATTTCCAAAAACCTAAATGAACCAATTCTTTCAAATTATAAGCAATGTTATATTTTAGTAAGTTGAACATGCAATTCCTGCCAAAAGCAAGAGGTAGGGTAAATTAATTTACTAGAATATTTAATGCCATCCAACAAGTGTAGAAAATATATAACAAACAAAATTAAAAGAATAGAACAGCAAAAAAACATAAACACTTGAATCTATCAATACTTAAAGGGGTACTCCACCCCTAGACATCTTATCCCCATAAGATTTCAGATCGTCGGGGTCCCGCTGCTGGGGACCGCCGGGATCTCTGCTGCGGCACCCCGCTATCATTACTGCACAGAGCACAATCGCTCTGTGAGTAATGACCGGCGATACAGGTGGCCACCACGCCCCCTCCCATAGACTTGTATTGAAGGGGCGGGCCGTGATATCACGAGGGGGCGGAGCCGTGACGTAACGATGCTCCGAACCCTGTATTGCCCGTCATTACGCACAGAGCGAGTGTGCTCTATGCAGTAATTATAGCGGGGTGCTGCCACAGAGATCCCGGGAGTCCCCAGCAGCGGGACCCTGGCGATCTGACATCTTATCCCCTATCCTTTGGATAGGGGATAACATGCTAGGGGCGAAGTACCCCTTTAATATAATTTATCAAAACTGGTTTAAAAAAAGTCCAAACTTTTTGCCCAAAATAGAGCAAAGTTTCACATTTTTCCGCAAATAAGTGATTGCTCAATAGTTTGTGAAAATATTTTGCCAAAACCTATATAAAAACAGTGATACATTCACCTCTTGATGTACCAATAGCAGTGTAAATACATGGAGAACTTTATTGTTCACTGGAATTGTTAACATTTTCCATGCAGGTGAGACAGAAAAACGAAATGTTATCAGCATAGCAGTAAGGTAGTGAAGGAGGCACTCACCCATCAGTGTGCAAAATTCCTTTTATTCTTTGTGTAGTATAAAATTGCAGCTTAGCTGGACACAGACTAGGCTCTACTGGTGGGGTCTGTGTCTGGCTAAGCTGCGATTTTATACTACACGAAGAATAAAAGGAATTTTGCACATTGATGGGTGAGTGCCTCCTTTACTACCTTACTGCTATTTTGATGAACTGTACTTCCTGGGATGAGCACCACCAGTTGTGCATTTTAAACGTTTTTTGCCAAGATCTGGATATCTGTGTCTACCTACACATTCTAAATTTTATCAACAACTAGCAGATTATTAAACTATCATTGTCCCTATCTAATATTATACATTTGATATTTTATTCTGTTTGTCACTAATTTTGTAATAGCAGTTTTATTCTTGACCTTTTTAAATGTTTCCAAATAAAGTCACCCTTGGTTAAATATTCTTAAACAAGTTTTGTATTAAAAAAACAAATCTGAGAAAATAATTTTTGTAAATGTCAGACTATTTTTAGAAAAAGTCAAAGTTTTGTAATACATTACTATAGAAGGACAACTGTTCATTACAGAAAACAATTATAGGAAACTAAAATTCTCCCTTCTAGGCAAAGTTACTTCTGGCTTACTTACTTATTACTGTTTAAATGCTGAGAATTTTATTTTGTAACTATGGCGGTAAGAAGGGAAGAAGATTTGGAGCTCTGAAATAGGACAGTAGAGATGCATAGCATATTAAAGGGGTACTTCCCTGGGATTTTTTTTTTTTTTTTTTTTTTTATAAATTGGTGCTAGAAAGTTAAACAGATTTGTAAATTACTTCCAGCTGCTGTATGTTCCAGAGGAAGTTCTTTTCTTTTGGAATTTCATTTTTGTCTGACCACAGTGCTCTCTGCTGAACACGTCTGTCCATTTTTGGAACTGTCTGGAGTAGGATAGGTTTGCTATGGGGATTTGCTCCTACTCTGGACCGTTCCTAAAATGGACAGAGGTGTAAGCAGAGAGCACTGTGGTCAGACAGAAAAGAAATTAAAAAAGAAAAGAACTTCCTCTGGAACATACAGTAGCTGATAAGTACTAGAAGGGTTAACATTTTTAAATAGAAGTAATTTACAAATCTTTTTAACTTTCTGGCACCAGTTGATTTCTGAAAAAATGTTTTCCAGTGGAGGACCCCTTTTAGCTATATTATCAAATTCATCAGCACAACGGTTTAGACCAGGATGATACTTAGACCCCATGAGGTCTCCTTACTCAAACCTGACCATTGTCAGATCCAAAACAGAACTCAGATCGATCACAAAAGATGATACAGTTCAAGCCCTTAGCAGTCCAGGTTTCTTATTCACAACACCACTGCAAATGAAAGGGATGGTAGCTGGCTGGTAATGGTAAGACATATAATGGCACCCTGACACCAAATTTTCTTTTGATAAGTGCCTCGAAATGGTTCAGGCAGAAAAAGGAGTGCACAGTGAAGGAGCCATCTGTGTCTGGATGGTGGATAAAGAAACAGTGGGAAGTGCTCATCCTTGTCATTGGATCAAATTATTTTCTCTACTGTTGGTCTGTCTAGGATGACTGAAGCTTGTTCACCATGTATGTGTGTCTTCACATATCCCCTACGCCCAACACCTCCTAACAGCTTGTTCAGAACGGCCTAGATGGTGGGCAATTCTGACATGACTAGCAACAAGAGGTACACTAACCATATGTAGCCTCTGATAGCATTCTTATAGGGCAGTGTTGGCAGCCATATTATTCTCTCTTGTGGCAAGACCCAGCATCTAATAACACTAAGCCTGTATTTATTTACATATGCCTGAGACATAACTGTTTACCAAGTTTTGCAGCATTCTGACATTTTTATCTCAGAGCATCTTTTGTCAGTAACTGTCAATATATATATATATATATATATATATATATATATATATATATAAAACAAATCTCCATGTTCATTACATTCCTGGTCTTCATGAACATACACAGTAATTTCAGCTCCAAAACACCAAATCCTAGTGTTATTACATTCTTAAGCATTATAAGATTTATTCACATTGCTGTCTAGTTTGGAAACTCTCTAAAGGTCAGTAATACAATTATTCAATCAATTTCCCCCCAAAATGTAATTTTTGTGGCTAATAAAATAAAAAATTACTTTTCTGTTCTAGTTTATTCACTCGATGACCAATTGTCTGCACCAAAATAGTAAAGGTCACTATGTTGTTGATAAGATCTGTAATGCTTTGCATAGTACTCATTTACATATTGTTAACATGATTATCAACAACAAATACTGTCTTTGCCTAGAATGTGTGTATTTTGCACTGCTGCATTACATATTGGATAAAATAGATAACATACTTCCAGTCCTTACTGTAAATTATTTAATTCATTATTTATTATGTTTTTATAACATATACTGTATACAATCCTGAAAAAAAGAAACTAACTACATACTCATTGAACTCTACAGTTTTACGTATCGGAACATAATAAATACAAAAAAGTATTTAGTCAGCCACCAAACAACTGTGCACGTTCTTCCACTTAAAAAGAATAGAGAGGCCTGTAATTTTCATCATAGGTATTGTCACGATGCCGGCTGGCAGAAGGTGGATCCTCTGTGCCAGAGAGGGATTGGCGTGGACCGTGCTAGTGGACCGGTTCTAAGTCACTACTGGTGTTCACCAGAGCCCGCCGCAAAGCGGGATGGTCTTGCTGCGGCGGTAGTGACCAGGTCGTATCCACTAGCAACGGCTCAACCTCTCTGACTGCTGAAGATAGGCGCGGTACAAGGGAGTAGACAGAAGCAAGGTCGGACGTAGCAGAAGGTCGGGGCAGGCAGCAAGGATCGTAGTCAGGGGCAACGGCAGGAGGTCTGGAACACAGGCTAGGAACACACAAGGAAACGCTTTCACTGGCACAATGGCAACAAGATCCGGCGAGGGAGTGCAGGGGAAGTGAGGTATACATAGCTATATATAATAGTATAACACACTAATTAGAACCACTGCGCCAATCAGCGGCGCAGTGGCCCTTTAAATCGCAGAGACCCGGCGCGCGCGCGCCCTAGGGAGCGGGGCCGCGCGCGCCGGGACAGGACCGACGGAGAGCGAGTCAGGTACGGGAGCCGGGGTGCGCATCGCGAGCGGGCGCCACCCGCATCGCGAATCGCATCCCGGCTGGAGGCAGGATCGCAGCACACCGGGTCAGTGGATCTGACCGGAGCGCTGCAATAGCGAGAGTGTAGCGAGCGCTCCGGGGAGGAGCGGGGACCCGGAGCGCTCGGCGTAACAGTACCCCCCCCCTTGGGTCTCCCCCTCTTCTTGGAGCCTGAGAACCTGAGGACCAGACTTTTGTCTAGGATATTGTCCTCAGGTTCCCAGGATCTCTCTTCAGGACCACAGCCCTCCCAATCGACCAAAAAAAAGGTTTTCCCTCTGACCTTCTTGGAGGCCAGTATCTCCTTTACGGAGAAGATGTCCGAGGAGCCGGAAACAGGAGTGGGAGAAACAAGTTTGGGAGAGAAACGGTTGATGATGAGTGGTTTAAGAAGAGAAACGTGAAAGGCATTAGGAATACGAAGAGAAGGAGGAAGAAGAAGTTTGTAAGAGACAGGATTAATCTGGCACATAATTTTGAAAGGACCAAGATAGCGTGGTCCCAATTTGTAGCTGGGAACACGGAAGTGGACATATTTAGCGGAGAGCCATACCTTGTCTCCGGGAGAAAAAATGGGGGGAGCTCTTCTTTTCTTATCAGCAAACTTCTTCATGCGTGATGAAGCCGGTAAGAGAGAATTTTGGGTCTCTTTCCATATGGTGGAAAGATCACGAGTTATTTCATCCACAGCGGGCAAACCAGAGGGCAAGGGAGTAGGGAGGGGGGGAAGAGGGTGACGGCCGTACACCACGAAAAATGGGGATTTGGAAGAAGACTCAGAGACTCTGAAGTTATACGAGAATTCGGCCCATGGTAGAAGATCTGCCCAGTCATCCTGGTGGGAGGAAACAAAATGCCGTAAATAATCACCCAGGACCTGGTTAACTCTTTCTACTTGCCCATTGGACTGAGGATGATAAGCAGAAGAAAAGTTTAATTTAATCTTGAGTTGTTTACAGAGAGCCCTCCAGAATTTTGACACGAATTGGACGCCTCTATCCGAGACGATCTGCGTGGGCAACCCGTGAAGACGAAAAATGTGTACAAAAAATTCTTTTGCCAACTGAGGCGCTGAAGGAAGACCAGGAAGAGGAATAAAATGTGCCATCTTGGAAAATCGATCAACGACCACCCAAACAACAGTGTTGCCACGGGATGGGGGTAAGTCTGTAATAAAGTCCATACCAATCAGAGACCAAGGCTGTTCGGGGACAGGCAGAGGATGAAGAAGACCAGCGGGCTTCTGGCGAGGAGTCTTATCCCGGGCACAGACAGTGCAGGCCCGCACAAAATCAACAACATCCGTCTCCAGAGTCGGCCACCAATAGAAACGAGAGATGAGTTGCACGGATTTCTTGATGCCCGCATGGCCTGCGAGATGGGAGGAGTGACCCCATTTGAGGATTCCGAGGCGTTGGCGTGGAGAGACGAAGGTCTTCCCTGGAGGAGTTTGCCTGATGGAGGCTGGAGAAGTGGAGATCAGGCAGTCAGGAGGAATGATGTGTTGCGGAGAGAGCTCTACTTCCGAGGCGTCCGAGGAACGAGAGAGAGCATCGGCCCTAATGTTCTTATCGGCAGGGCGAAAGTGAATTTCAAAATTAAACCGGGCAAAGAACAGAGACCACCTGGCCTGGCGAGGATTCAGCCGTTGGGCAGACTGGAGATAGGAGAGATTCTTGTGATCGGTGTAAATAATAACTGGAAATTTTGATCCCTCCAGCAGATGCCTCCATTCCTCAAGTGCTAATTTAATGGCCAGTAGCTCTCGATCCCCAATGGAGTAGTTCCTCTCCGCCGGAGAAAAGGTCCTAGAAAAAAACCCACAAGTAACAGCATGCCCGGAAGAATTTTTTTGTAGAAGAACCGCTCCAGCTCCTACTGAGGAGGCATCAACCTCCAATAGGAAGGGTTTAGATGGGTCAGGTCTGGAGAGCACGGGAGCAGAAGAAAAGGCAGCCTCGAGCCGTTTGAAGGCGTCTTCCGCTTGAGGAGGCCATGACTTAGGATTGGCATTCTTTTTGGTTAAAGCCACGATAGGGGCCACAATGGTGGAAAAATGAGGAATAAATTGTCTGTAATAATTGGCGAACCCCAAAAAACGTTGGATAGCACGGAGTCCGGAGGGGCGTGGCCAATCTAAGACGGCAGAGAGTTTGTCTGGATCCATTTGTAGTCCCCGGCCAGAGACCAAGTATCCTAGGAAAGGAAGAGATTGACATTCAAACAGACATTTCTCCATTTTGGCATAAAGTTGATTGTCACGAAGTCTCTGAAGAACCATGCGGACATGTTGGCGGTGTTCTTCTAGGTTGGCAGAAAAAATCAGAATATCGTCCAGATACACAACAACACAGGAATATAAGAGATCACGAAAAATTTCATTAACAAAGTCTTGGAAGACGGCAGGGGCGTTGCACAGGCCAAAGGGCATGACCAGATACTCAAAGTGTCCATCTCTAGTGTTAAATGCCGTTTTCCATTCATCCCCCTCCCTGATGCGGATGAGATTATAAGCACCTCTTAAGTCCAGTTTGGTAAAGATGTGGGCACCTTGGAGGCGATCAAAGAGTTCAGAGATAAGAGGTAGAGGATAGCGGTTCTTTACCGTGATTTTATTAAGACCGCGGTAGTCAATGCAAGGACGTAGGGAGCCATCTTTTTTGGACACAAAGAAAAATCCAGCTCCGGCAGGAGAGGAGGATTTGCGGATAAAGCCCTTTTTTAAATTTTCCTGGATGTACTCAGACATAGCAAGAGTCTCTGGGGCGGACAGAGGATAAATTCTGCCCCGGGGTGGAGTAGTGCCCGGGAGGAGGTCAATAGGACAGTCATAAGGCCTGTGAGGAGGTAGAGTCTCAGCTTGTTTTTTGCAAAATACATCAGCAAAGTCCATATAGGCCTTAGGGAGACCGGTTACAGGGGGAACCACAGGGTCACGGCAGGGAGTACTGGGAACCGGTTTAAGGCAGTCCTTGAAACAAGAGGTACCCCAACTCTTGATCTCCCCTGTGGACCAATCCAGGGTTGGGGAATGGTGTTGAAGCCAGGGTAGTCCAAGGAGAATTTCAGAAGTGCAATTGGGTAGGACCAAAAACTCAATTTTTTCGTGATGAGGTCCGATGCACATTAGGAGGGGCTCCGTGCGAAAACGTATGGTACAGTCCAATCTTTCATTGTTAACACAATTGATGTAGAGGGGTCTGGCGAGACTGGTCACCGGGATGTTGAACCTGTTGATGAGAGAGGCCAAGATAAAATTTCCTGCAGATCCGGAATCCAAGAAGGCCATAGTAGAGAAGGAGAAGGTAGAGGCAGATATCCGCACAGGCACAGTAAGACGTGGAGAAGCAGAGTTGACATCAAGGACTGTCTCACCTTTGTGCGGAGTCAGCGTACGTCTTTCCAGGCGGGGAGGACGGATAGGACAATCCTTCAGGAAGTGTTCGGTACCGACACAGTACAGGCAGAGATTCTCCATGCGGCGTCGTGTCCTCTCTTGAGGTGTCAGGCGAGACCGGTCAACTTGCATAGCCTCCACGGCGGGAGGCACAGGAACGGATTGCAGAGGACCAGAGGAGAGGGGAGCCGGGGAGAAAAAACGCCTCGTGCGAACAAAGTCCATATCCTGGCGGAGCTCCTGACGCCTTTCGGAAAAACGCATGTCAATTCGAGTGGCTAGATGAATGAGTTCATGTAGATTAGCAGGGATTTCTCGTGCGGCCAGAACATCTTTAATGTTGCTGGATAGGCCTTTTTTAAAGGTCGCGCAGAGGGCCTCATTATTCCAGGATAGTTCTGAAGCAAGAGTACGGAATTGTACGGCGTACTCGCCAACGGAAGAATTACCCTGGACCAGGTTCAACAGGGCAGTCTCAGCAGAAGAGGCTCGGGCAGGTTCCTCAAAGACACTTCGAATTTCCGAGAAGAAGGAGTGTACGGAGGCAGTGACGGGGTCATTGCGGTCCCAGAGCGGTGTGGCCCATGACAGAGCTTTTCCAGACAGAAGGCTGACTACGAAAGCCACCTTAGACCTTTCAGTAGGAAACTGGTCCGACATCATCTCCAAGTGCAGGGAACATTGAGAAAGAAAGCCACGGCAAAATTTAGAGTCCCCATCAAATTTATCCGGTAAGGATAGTCGTAGGCCTGAAGCGGCCACTCGCTGCGGAGGAGGTGCAGGAGCTGGCGGAGGAGATGATTGCTGAAGCTGAGGTAGTAGCTGCTGTAGCATCACGGTCAGTTGAGACAGCTGGTGGCCTTGTTGCGCTATCTGTTGTGACTGCTGGGCGACCACCGTGGTGAGGTCGGCGACAACTGGCAGAGGAACTTCAGCGGGATCCATGGCCGGATCTACTGTCACGATGCCGGCTGGCAGAAGGTGGATCCTCTGTGCCAGAGAGGGATTGGCGTGGACCGTGCTAGTGGACCGGTTCTAAGTCACTACTGGTGTTCACCAGAGCCCGCCGCAAAGCGGGATGGTCTTGCTGCGGCGGTAGTGACCAGGTCGTATCCACTAGCAACGGCTCAACCTCTCTGACTGCTGAAGATAGGCGCGGTACAAGGGAGTAGACAGAAGCAAGGTCGGACGTAGCAGAAGGTCGGGGCAGGCAGCAAGGATCGTAGTCAGGGGCAACGGCAGGAGGTCTGGAACACAGGCTAGGAACACACAAGGAAACGCTTTCACTGGCACAATGGCAACAAGATCCGGCGAGGGAGTGCAGGGGAAGTGAGGTATACATAGGGAGTGCACAGGTGAACACACTAATTAGAACCACTGCGCCAATCAGCGGCGCAGTGGCCCTTTAAATCGCAGAGACCCGGCGCGCGCGCGCCCTAGGGAGCGGGGCCGCGCGCGCCGGGACAGGACCGACGGAGAGCGAGTCAGGTACGGGAGCCGGGGTGCGCATCGCGAGCGGGCGCCACCCGCATCGCGAATCGCATCCCGGCTGGAGGCAGGATCGCAGCGCACCGGGTCAGTGGATCTGACCGGAGCGCTGCAATAGCGAGAGTGTAGCGAGCGCTCCGGGGAGGAGCGGGGACCCGGAGCGCTCGGCGTAACAGGTATACTTCAACTATAAGAGACATAATGAGAAAAAAAATCCATAAAATCCCATTGTCTGATTTTTTTCAAATTTATTAGCAAATTATGGTGGAAAATTTGGTATTTGGTTACCTACAAACAACAACAAAGACGTGGTCTCAAATGGCAGGAGGTGCTCAACCCCAAATGCAGTTGTGCTTTTATGCTGAGGGAGCGGATCCTGTGCTTGTAGTCCTTTGCTAGGGGCGATCCCCAGCATAAAATGCATACAATGGGGGATGCCTGCAGCGCACTACAAGTGCCACAATGTCATCCTACACCAGATAGACGGTGTGGATGTGTAACAATTAGAATAATACAATGATACAAGAATTTAGGTGCACTACTGTGGTGGATGTAAACAATGACTTTGGCTAACCCTCAAAACTGATGTTAAAATTGAGACAATAGCCAGTATATCCTTATATAAAGGACATTTTTTTTTATGGGAAAAGGAGGGTAATTCTGACTTTTATTAGGGAAGGGGTTAAATTACATTTATTAAAACTTTTTTTCCACTTTTTTGTTGCAATGTTATAGCCCCATAGGACTATTTATCAGGCACGGAGCAGTCATTCGGTGATCGGACATGCAGGAGGCAGGTAGGGATCCTCCTGGTGTCCTGCAAGCTGTTCGGAACGCCGCAATTTAACATTTCGACTGAGCTGACGGGATGCTTTCAGTTTCACTTCAGACGCGGCGGTCAACTTTGATCGCCACGTCTGAAGGGTTAATATTGGGCATCATCGCAGGAGCCGGCACAGGACGTAAATATACGTCCTGCGTTGTGAAGGTTCACCTTTGAGGCCGACAACATATCAGTTAACTTGGGTGGGGCTTATAGTCTAACTCCCTCCTCCCATTATATGTGTGTCCAGCCACACTGGAGGTAACCTGGGAGCAGGCTGTGAGTCGGACCTAATGCTGCTGTAATTGCCCAGTGACCCCTGGTTTTGCCCATACGGCACAGGTAGGTTTAGTGTTAGGTCCTGTGCCACTTGAGAAACCTTGGCGTTGGTGGGCGGGCTCAGGTATGTCCTTAATATAAGGATATACTGGCTAATGTCTAAATTTTTACATCAGTTTTGAGGGTTAGTCAATGTCATTCTTTACATCTACCGCAGTAGTGCACCTAAATTCTTGTATTATTGTGTCACCTACAAATAAGCGAAATTGCTGGCTCTCACAGACCTGTAACTTCTTCTTTAAGAGTCTCCTCTGTCCTCCACTCGTTACCTGTATTAATAGCACACTGATAATATCCCTTGATCTGGGTCTCCACGCAAGATCTCACCCCGTGGTGTCAAAATGATCACATGAACGGTGGGCAAAAATCCCAGAACCACACGAGGCGACCTAGTGAATGACCTGCAGAGAGCTCGGACCAAAGTAACAAAGGCTACCATCAATAACACACTACGCCACCAGGGACTCAAATAATGTAGTGCCAGATGTGTCCCCTTGCTTAACCCCTTAAGGACCAAGGACGTACCGGTACGTCCTTGGTCCTGCTCTCCTGATATAATGCGGGGTTACACAGTAACCCCGCGTCATAGTGAAGCCGGGACCCGCCTCTAATAGCGCGCATCGCCGAGCTGAGCCTTGCGGCTAAAAGTGAAAGTTGCCGGCTAGCTCCGTCGGGCTGTTCGGGATAGCCGCGGCTAATCGCGGCATCCCGAACAGCTGACAGGACAGCGGGAGGGCCCCTACCTGCCTCCTCACTGTCCGATCGCCGAATGACTGCTCAGTGCCTGAGATCCAGGCATGAGCAGTCATGCGGCAGAATCGTTTCTTATGAGAAACCAGTGATCAATGATGAAGATCAGTGTGTGCAGTGTTATAGGTCCCTATGGGGTAAAAAAAAAAGTGAAAAAAAAAGTGAATAAAGATCATTTAACTCCTCCCCTATTAAAAGTTTGAATCACCCCCCTTTTCAAAAAAAAAAAAAAAACACAGTGTAAATAAAAATAAAAATAAACATATATGGTATCACCGCGTGCGGAAATGTCCGAATTATAAAAATATATCATTAATTAAACCGCTCGGTCAATGGCGTGCGCGCAAAAAAATTCCAAAGTCCAAAATAGTGCATTTTTGGTCACTTTTTATATCATTTTAAAATGAATAAAAAGCGATCAATAAGTCCTATCAATGCAAAAATGGTACCGTTAAAAACTTCAGATCACGGCGCAAAAAATTAGCCCTCATACCGCCCCATACACGGAAAAATAAAAAAGTTATAGGGGTCAGAAGATGACAATTTTAAACGTATAAATTTTCCTGCATGTAGTTATGATTTTTTCCAGAAGTCCGACAAAATCAAACCTATATAAGTAGGGTATCATTTTAATCGTATGGACCTACAGAATAAAGATAAGGTGTCATTTGTACCGAAAAATGTACTATGTAGAAACGGAAGCCCCCAAAAGTTACAAAATGGCATTTTTTTTTTCAATTTTGTCGCACAATGATTTTTTTTCCGTTTCACCATAGATTTTTGGGCAAAATGACTGACGTCATTACAAAGTAGAATTGGTGGCGCAAAAAACAAGCCATCATATGGATTTTTAGGTGCAAAATTGAAAGAGTTATGATTTTTTAAAGGCAAGGAGCAAAAAACGAAAATGCAAAAACGGAAAAAACCCCGGTCCTTAAGGGGTTAAGGCAGTACATGTCCGGGCCCATCTGAAGTTTGCTAGAGAGCATTTGGATGATACAGAAGAGTATTGGGAGAATGTTATATGGTCAGATGAAACCAAAGTAGAACTTTTTGGTAAAAACTCAACTCGTCGTATTTGGAGGAGAAAGAATGCTGAGTTGCATCCAAAGAACACCATACCTACTGTGAAGCATGGGGGTGGAAACATCATGCTTTGGGGCTGTTTTTCTGCAAAGGGACCAGGACGACTGGGGCCATGTATCGTGAGATTTTGAATGTAAACCTCCTTCCATCAGCAAGGGCATTGAAGATGAAACGTGGCTGGGTCTTTAAGCATGACAATGATCCCAAACACACCGCCCAGGGAACGAAGGAGTGGCTTCTTAATAGCATTTCAAGGTCCTGGAGGGGCCTCTACAGTCTCCAGATCGCAGGAGACAATCTGTAAGCAGGACTGCAGGCAGGACCAGAAGGACCAGAATTTAGAAAAATTTTGCAAAATTTTAATAAGAAGTATATTAGAAAAGTAATTTAAATATGCTAATCTATAACATATTCATTTTTATTTTTAATGACAGGCACTATTTAATGTACGGTAATTGGTCCAACCCCTACAATGTGTCTCCAGCTATTTCAAAACTACAACTCCCAGCATGCCCGAGAATGCTGGGAGTTGTAATTTTGCAACAGCTGGAGGTACACTGTTTGGAAAACACAAAATTAGGGGTTGGACCAATTACATTAAATACTGAATAGGTCTACAAGCTCCACCTTATAGGTACAAAAAAACAACAACAAAAATGAATTAGCTTCAAAGAGCACATCATCTTCTATTATAAATTATTAAGTATATACTGTTTAATCCTATTGCGTCATAGAGATGAAAATACATAAAACTCTTCAGAGTCAATATTATTTGTAATATTAGAAAATCATTTAATTGATGAGAAAACGTTGTAAAGAATGCATAATGCGTAAACTATACACAAAAAAAACATTAAATCAAAACAACTTAAATCATTTTTTGCGTCTGTGAACAGGTCTTCAGAAAAACATAGTTTAGCTGCTACTAAACAGGGATTCTTGGAAATAGACTGCGCCATTAATCCTCAATTGTAAGACAAGTAGGTATAGAGTTTCTTGTTTATATACCGAAGTGGTTGTGGGAAACACCATATTTAGAAAACTGAAAAGTAAAAATATTGCGTAGAAGGTTCATTGTAAAAACAAAACATTAAGGTAAATCACATGCTAAAGCTTTGGTCTAAATAATATCATAAACGTGTGTTGGATTTTCTAGTCATAAAATTTAGATTTCAACATTAGGCTTGTAAAGCTAAAAGCCACTATTTACAGACCACTTTAGCAGGTAGTATAGATTTGTTTTCTCTTTTCTGACGCTTAAAGTCATTTCCAATATCAACATCTAATGGTGAATATACAGTAGCAAGAAGAAGTAAATAAACTCTTTGGATATAACTGATTATTAACAACATGTGGTTTGATTATAATCAAACATAGACAAACACAACTCTAAACTAATAATACACAAACAGCTGCTATGTCTTTTATTGAACACATTGAGTAAACATCACATTTCAGGAAGGAAAAGTTAGGCTGGGTTCACATGTCCAGTGTCCGGCATAGTTTTTCGCCGGAGTGCACCAGAGGGAAACTGATGCTAGAACTGATCCCATTCATTTGAATGGGACAGTTCACAATCATCCAGCATCTAAATTTTGACGCTGGATGGTTGGACATGCCGGACGGCACCAGACAGGGGAACGCAGCTTGTGTCGAGATTTAGGGTGAGTTCACCTATGCCAGACATATATGAACCCAGCCTTAGTGATCCTCTGTACTAATGACTTATGTAAGAACTAATCAGTGAAAGAGGTTTCCTTTGAGGATATGGCCAATTTTCATTTTTGCATTTTCATTCTTTCCTCCTTTCCTTTTCCACCTACAGACCCATATAAGCAATTGCTTTCTCAATGACCAATTATACTTTGTAATAACACTGTCAGGATTCGGGTACTGAGAGGATACTGGTGGTGGATCCTCTGTGTCAGTGGGGTGATGGCGTGGGCCGTACCAGGGGAATGGAGTCTAAGGGGTTACTAGTTTTCACCAGAGCCCGCCACAAAGCGGGATGGACTTGCTGCGGCAGGTAACCCCCAGGTCGTTCCACCCGATATCGACTCAACCCCGACTGACGGCTGAGATAGGCGCGGTACAAGGGATTAGGCAAGAGCAAGGTCGGACGTAGCAGAAGGTCAGGGCAGGCAGCAAGGATCGTAGTCAGGGGCAACGGCAGAAGGTCTGGAACACTGGCTTGGGACATACAAGGAAACGCTTTCACTGGCACAAGGGCAACAAGATCCGGCGATGTAGGGAAGGGGAAGTGAGGTAATATAGGCTATGGCACAGGTGTAAGCACTAATTGGGCCAGGTGCCAATCAGAGGCGCACTGGCCCTTTAAATCGCAGAGAGCCTGCGCGCGCGCCCTAGGGAGCGGGGCCACGCGCGCCGGGACTGAACAGACAGGTAAGCAGACTGGGGCGCGTCCCGCATCGCGGATCACATCCCCGCCAGAGACACTAACGCAGCGCTCCCGGTCAGCGGGTCTGACCGGGGCGCTGCGACAAGGTGAACGCTGCGAGTGCGCCGGCAAAATAACAAACACCTTTTATTTTACCATAAAATGTACCGCAAAATGTATTTGTGGGCGGAAATTTATAAGAAAACGGCAACATTTTGCAACTTCTTGGGGGGGGGTTTCTGCAGTGCACTTTATGGCAAAAATTATACATTATCTTTATTCAGTAGGTCAATGCGATTAAAAAGATACCCAATATATATAGTTTTTCTATAATTGTAGCCTTTTAAAGGGGTTATCCACTATAAGTTGATTTAAGTACGTATCTGCCAAACAGTAATGGACATGCTTAGGAAGGATCTGTGCTTGCCTTTGGATTAAATGGCTGTGTTGTGAGATTACCATAAGGCTGAGGCTAACTTTATGTGAACAAGCTATTTTCGGTTAGAGTTTGTTCCCTTAACTCCTTAATGACGCAGGACGTATATTTACGTCCTGCGCCGGCTCCCGTGATATAGTAAAACTGAAAGTATCCTGGCAGATGAAATTGCGGCATCCCAAACAGCTTACAAGACACTGGGAGGATCCATACCTGCCTCCTCGGTGTCTGATCGGCAAATGACTGCTCCGTGCCTGAGATCCAGGCAGGAGAAGTCAAGTGCCGATAACAATGATCAATGGCATGTTAACACATGCCAGTGATCAGTGTAAAAGATCAGTGTGTGCAGTGTTAAACCCCCCTAAGTGAAAAAAAAAGTGTTAATATATGTGATTTAACCCTTTCCCTAATAAAAGTTTTAATCACCCCCTTTTTCCCATTAAAAAAAACAGTGTAAATAAAAAAAATAAACATATGTGGAATCGCCGCGGTCAATAGCGTACACGTAAAAAAATTCCAAAGTCCAAAATAGCGTATTTTTGGTCACTGTTTTATACCATTAAAAAATGAATAAAAAGCGATCAAAAAGTCTGCTCAAAATAAAAATAGAACCGATAAAAACTTCATATCACGGGGCAAAAAATTAACCCTCAAACTGCCCCTTACGCAGAAAAATAAAAGTTATAGGGGTCAGAAGAGGATGTTTTTAAACGTATACATTTTCCTGCATGTAGTTATGATTTTTTCCAGAAGTATGACCATATCAAACCTATATAAGTAGGGTATCATTTTAACCGTACGGACCTACAGAATAAAGATAAGGTGTCCTATTTTCCCAAAAATGCACTGCGTAGAAATAAAGAATAAAGATAAGGTGTCCTATTTTCCCAAAAATGCACTGCGTAGAAATGGAAGCCCCCAAAATTTTCAAAATGACATTTTTTCTTAAATTTTGTCGCATAATGATTTTTTTTTCCATTTTGGCGTGGATTTTTGGGTAAAATGACTGATGTCACTGCAAAGTAGAATTGGTGGCACAAAAAATAAGCCATAATATGGATTTTTAGGTGGAAAATTGAAAGGGTTATGATTTTTAAAAGGTAAGGAGGAAAAAACGAAAATGCAAAAACTGAAAAACGATGAGTCCTTAAGGGGTTATCCAGGAATAGAAAAACAGAGCTAATTTCTTTCAAAAACAGCTCCACGTCTGCCCCCAGGTTGTGTGAGGTATTACAACTTGGCTTCATTTACTTCAATGGAACTGAGCTGCAGAGCCACACCCAACCTAGAGACAGGCAGGCAGCGGATTTTCAAAGAAATTAGCTCTGTTTTTGTATTCCTAGACAACCCCTTTAAACTACAAATCCCATGATTCCTTGTTGTAAGTGTGGGGTCACTTCCCCCCCTCCACATATCAGCCACCCCACCCATTAAAACACACCTGTGATCCCTTCAATGCAATAGACCAGTGTTTTCTGACCAGGGTGCCTCCCGTTGTTGCAAAAACAGAATGATCTTCCTCCCATCCAGCGGTCACTCAACTCATTAAAGCAAGGACAGGTTCTCACCAGACTAATGATGTAATGTCTCAGGCTGCACTGCAACCTGGGAAAACCTGAGACGATTTTGTATGCTCATTTTGTATGCTGTTAAAAATAAACCATGAACCAAAAATTGTGAGACTACCATGAAACACAGATAAAGATATATTGTGAGCTACACTAACTTTACAGCCCCTGTCATATACCGTAGTCACATTAAAAAAAAAAAAAAGAAAATCCTGGAATACCCTTTTAATAAATGCTTACTTTTTTTTTCTTAGAAGAAATTGGTATGCATAAAATTGTCATTTTCTGACCACTATTTTTAGTGTATACAGGGGTGTATATAGTTAATTTTTTGAGCCGTGTATCCATGTGTAGTTTTTATTAGTACCACTTTAGTTTTGATGGGGTGTTTTGATTGCCTTTACAATAATATATTATGTGATTCAAAATCTGTATTTTTGGTGTTTGGGATTTTTTTTTTTTTGTTTACACCATTTACCATGCAGGATCAGAAAACATTATATTTTTAGAGTTTGGACATTTATGCATGCGGCAATACCAAATATGTAATTTTTTTTTTGCAAAATAGAAAACTAAGGATGGTTTTATTTTTTTATTGGGGGGAAGGGGGGTATATAATTTATATAGCATTACACAGTCTGATCAGCGATCCATTGATACATCAGTGAGTTGGCGATCAGCGGCAGGAGGCCGGTAAGGTGACCCTCCTCCGCCATTTAAGCTTAACGTCCAGCTGTGTTCATGTCACAGGGTATGATAAGCTCTACTGAGCTAAGATGGATTGCCACTGCCCTGGCTACTAACAATAGCATTTCTGAGCAGATTCTGCCAAAGGATCGGGAATTCAGTGGCATGTTTCTGCAGCTGAAATTCTGCTGTGAGCACAGTGCAGCAGAATTACATTGAAAGCGATGGGATTCTGCTGCAGTGAAATTTCTGAGCTGAATTTCATTGTGTGAACATGGCCAAAAGCAGTTAGAGAGTGGTATAAAAAAAATATGTACCCCCTTCTATAGACATGATTGGAGAGGGCGTAGAGTGATGTCACATTACGCCGTACCACCGGAGTACCCATTTAAATCTGGCTTATAAAACAACTGGACATAAACAATTGCTAAATTCAAACTCAGGCTTAGTTATCCTACAAATTGAGCAAATTAAAATTACTTTAACAACCTACATTTATCTTGGCCACAGCAATTGCACATTTCATTTTTTTCTATTTTTTAACAAATATTCTCTAGTATCTGCCTCGCAGAGGTTAAAAATAGCTGTTATCTTAACACCTGTATAATATAACAAGTCTAAGGGCCCTTTAACAAAAATGGACTGATATGCCACTGATAAGGAACACCAATCTCAGTGATCAGTGCTTGTTTACTGAGCCTTCCCAAGACCCGATCAAATCGTGTATGAACAAGAAGCAAGACCCTACCCCTTCCTGCCTTATTAAATGGAATATATATATATATATATATATATATATATATATATATATAGTTAAAAGGGACGAGTATTTTCCTCAGGGAGAGCAGGGAGAGGCACTGCTTCTGGTGTAAAAAGGAGATTAAAAAAGGGCATTAGCACTCCGCTGGCTTTCTAGGTAAGAAGTATGCAAAGTTTCCCATCACACCACCATATAAGGTAGCGTGCCGTCTGATCAGCTCTGGCTCTGGTTACAAAGACTCAGAAGCTGATTGGGATTAATGCCAAGTCAGAATTCTCCCCAGAAAGGAAGAGGACCCATCTGCAGACAGCTGTTTCGGGGTGTTTGCCCCTCGTCAGTACAGAGCAGGGTGTTCTGGCTTGGCTGAGAATGAGAGACCTGTAGCGACTAGCTAAAAGGGACGAGTATTTTCCTCAGGGAGAGGCACCGCTTCCAGTGTAAAACGGAGATTGAAAAAGGACATTAGCGCTCCGCTGGCTTTCTAGGTAAGATCCCACCTTATATGGTGGTGTGATGAGAAAGTTTGCATACTTCTTACCTAGAAAGCCCACAGATATAATAAAACATTTTAAGAATATAAAAAAAAGATTATTTTCATTTTATTATTTGTTCTGGTTTGTCACAATCTTTTTCAGGGGGTTAGTCGACCATTTTGGAATCCCGGGTGGACATTTGCTTTGTTTAAATATATCATATATAAACTTGTTATTTATTATTAATTAATAATAAATAATAATTAGTTGGTTACAGGGGTAATCCACCCCAGATATCTTATCCCCTATCCAACGGCCCCACCCCCTCGTGATACCACACCCCGCCCCCTCAATGCAAGTCTATGGGAGGGGGAGTGGCGGTCGTCACCCCTCCTCCCATAGGCTTGCATTGAGGGGGCGGGGTGTGATGTTGTGAGGGGGCGGGGCCATGACATCATGATACTCCAGCCCCTGTATCGTGAGTCATCAGACATGGAACGATCTTTGCTCCGTGCAGCTGATGACAAGCAGGTGCTAGAGGAGAGAATGCGGGCGTCCCTAGCGGCAGGACCCCCCATGATCAGACATCTTTTTCCCTATCCTTTGGATAGGGAAGGGCTGAGTACCCCTTTAAGACTTGCATGGTGCATAATTCTATGTTTTCATGTAAGTACTGCTGAACCTGAATGTTACACTACTAAAAGTCATCTCTGGGCTCGGGGGGGCTCTAAAAACAATAGTTAACCCAATGGTCATTGGATGCTTTCAGGGGTTGTCAAGTCAAAATGCCTTTTAAAATGTGAGTCACATCAATGGCTAGAAATGTCTTTCCTGCTGTGACATTGGTCTCACTTTAGAAGATAGATGTCAGCAGGATATTGATTTTTTTATTCAGTTAAAGCCAAAATTTTGCTTGGTTTATAGTTGCTGGCCTGAATAAAAGAGATCAATGGCATACTGATGTACATCCTATGACGTGCTGCTGTGACTTTTCATGGATGAGGATTGACCCATTTTAGACAGACTTGTAAGGCTAAGTTTCCACTTTTCCACTTTTTTTTTATTTTTTGGGCGTTTTTCCCCGAAAAAAAAAACACCAAAACGCCCTCCATGGCGTTTTTTTCATTAAAAAAAACGTTTTGGCCAGATGTTAGCTGTAAATCAATGAAAAAAAGCTAAATTCTTTTTCCACTTTGCGTTTTTCAGTTTGGCTTGTTTTATTTTTTTTTATCCTTTTGGCGTTTTTTCAACTCCTTTTCAGCTCCTTGGTGGTTTTGCAAAGTTGCAGCATGTTGAGCCTATGCCATTTTTCTCCCTGAAATTGTGGCATTTTTCTCCAATAGAAGTCAAATGGAGTAAAAAAAAGAAAAACGCCATGTGGGTTTTAACTTTGGCGTTTTGGCAGGTGGTTTTTATTCTTTTTTGGACTTTATCGATCCAAAAAAGTGATGGAGATACCTTTTTTAATAAAATTTCGTAGGGTACCATTAAAAAAAATATTATAAAAAAGATACATTAGAGATAGAAATTTTTTTAAATTAATTTTTAAACAGGGATCAATTTATGTGGGCGGGCAGGGAACTAAAAATATAGCTGACAATAATAAAAATTTTGAAAGGGGCTATTTAAATGTAAAAATGATATATTTGTTATAATTAATTTTGTAAAACTTTATTAATAATGTATTTTAACCCCTTAAGGACTCAAAGCGTACCTGTACATCCTGAGTCCACTCCCGTTCTATAACGCAGTGCCGCGCGCTATTAACCTTTTAGACGTGGCGTTCAAAGTTGTTCACCACATCTAAAGTGAACGTAAACTAATGCCGGATAGTTTAGGGGCATGTTCGGGATCGCCACGGCGAAATCGTGGCATCCCGAACAGCTGTAGGATAGCAGGAGGATCCCCTTACCTGCCTCCTGGTGTCCGATCGCCGAATGACTGCTCAGTGCCTGAGATCCAGGCATGAGCAGTCAAGCGGAATCATTGATCAATGGTTTCCTATGAGAAACCATTGATCAATGTAAAAGATCAGTGTGTGCAGTGTTATAGCCCCAGTGTTATAGTGAAAAAAAAAGTTAATAAAGATCATTTAACACCTTCCCTAAAAAAAAGTTTGAATCACTGCCCTTTTCCCATTTAAGGAAAAAAAACTGTCTACCGTATATACTCGAGCATAAGTTGAGTTTTTCAGCACGATTTTTCGTGCTGAAAACGCCCCCCTCGGCTTATACTCGAGTGAACTCTGCCTGTCAATCCCTTCATCAGTGGTCTTCAACCTGCGGACCTCCAGATGTTGCAAAACTACAACTCCCAGCAAGTCCGGACATCGGCTGTCCGTACATGCTGGGTGTTGTAGTTTTGAAACCTCTGGAGGTCAGCAGGTTGAAGACCACTGCGGCCTTCGTCATCATCCAGTGCCCCCCCTTTTGTTTTGTACTCACCTCCCCTCGGCAGGATGTTAGGGTGAACTGGTCCAGGCCATCTATGCTGCAGGGACTGTCCGGTGGGGATGGTTAGTCATTGCGGGCTGTCCATTTTCACCGGGGGGCCTCTTCTCCATGCTTCTGCCACGGAGTAGTGACGTTGCCTTGACACCGCCGCACAGGGACGTTCATACGCAACGTCCCTGTGCGTGGTTGTCAAGGCAACGTCACTACTCCGGGGCTGAAGCGCGGAGAAGAGGCCCCCCCGGTGAAAATGGACAGCCCACAACAACTAACCATCCCCACAGGATGATCCCTGCAGCAGAGATGGCCCGGACCAGCTCACCCTAATGTCCCGCCGAGGGGAGGTGAGTACAAAACAAAAGGGAGGGAGGGGGGGCTGGATGACCATGAAGGCCGCAGTGGTCTTCAACCTGCGGACCTCCAGAGGTTTCAAAACTACAACACCCAGCATGCCCGGACAGCCGATGGCTGTCCGGGCATGCTGGGAGTTGTAGTTTTGCAACATCTGGAGGTCCGCAGGTTGAAGACCCCTGATGAAGGGATTGACAGGGGGTGATGAAGGGGGGGGGGAACGATGACGGGGGTCTGGATGATGACGGGGGTCTGGATGATTACATGGCGCGATGATGTATTTCCCACCCTAGGCTTATAGTTGAGTCAATAACTTTTCCTGGGTTTTTGGGGTAAAATTAGGGGCCTCGGCTTATATTTGGGTCGGCTTATACTCGAGTATTTACGGTAAATAAAAATAAACATATGTGGTATCGCCACGTGCAGAAATGTCCGAATTCTAAAAAATATATCATTAATTAAACCACACGATCAATGAGGTATGCGCAATAAAATTCCAAAATAGCGTATTTTTGGTCACTTTTTATATAATGAAAAAATTTATAAAAAAGCGATCAATAAGTCTGATCAATCCAAAAATGGTACTGCTAAAAACTTCAGCTCGCAGCGCAAAAAAATTAGCCCTCATACCGCCCCATACACAATTTTTTTTTAAAGTTATCCGGGTCAGAAGATGACAATTTTAAACGTATACATTTTCCTGTATGTATTCATGATTTTTTTCAGAAGTACGACAAAAACAAACCTACATAAGTAGGGTATCATTTTAACCATATGGACCTACAGAATAAAGAGAAGGTGTCATTTTTACCGAAAAATTTACTGCGTAGAAACGGAAGCCCCCCAAAAGTTACAAAATTGTGTTTTTTCTTCAATTTTGTCGCATTTTGTCAATTTTTTCGTGGTAGATTTTTGGGTAAAATGACTGATGTCATTACAAAGTAGAATTGGTGGCGCAAAAAACAAGCCATCATATGGATTTTTAGATGCTAAATTGAAAGACTTATGATTTTTTAAAGGTAAGGAGGAAAAAACTAAAGTGCAAAAACGGAAAAAAAACTGAGTCCTTAAGGGGTTAATAATGTGTTGAATAAAGTGTGTGTGTGTTTTAAACTATTTTCACTTTTTTTCTTTATTTTTTAAAATTTTTAAGGTAGTGCTACTACTCCCAGCATGGAACACACTGTTCCACGATGGGAGTAGTAGTACTAATTGACAGATCGCCCAGGTGTCACTTCTGACACCCGTTGCAATCCTCCTGTATAATGTATAAATGCGGCCGGCCACTCTTCTATGGTCCCCTGCACTGCTGTATATATACACCTATTCATATTTCCTGCAGAGAGCGGTATTAAATACATTATTTTCAATCCCTACTGCATCCTTTTATTTATTTTTTATTTTTTTGGTACCCAAATTTTGAAAAAAATGCCAAAGGGGCCAAAAATGCAATTTCCACTCAAATGCAAAAACGGCAGAAAAAATGCCAGACGTAGGAAATTGCATTGGCATTTTTTTCTGGTGTTTTTTTCACACGAAAAAAGGCAGGACAAAAAACCAAGTGAAAACGTAGCCTAACTGGTAGTCACTGTGAGAGTCCCTTGTAGAGAGTCTCACATTGGTAATCGGAAAAGAGTTCATAGTGACAAACTGTAATGTGAACAGTGATGAGAATTGTAACTCACAAGACATGATAATAAAAATTTGCACCAAATGAAATCAGATGGGAAAATCTCTTCACTGTACATAGATGAAAATCCAGTTTGCAATTAATACCTCAAAGATTTTTTGGGGGATGTTCAATGAAATTATTGGTCACTATTAAACTAGACAGTACTTGTGGCATCGAGGAATAGCTGAAAAGCTACAGTTGTCTACTATCTTTTGGAAAATAAATGTAATTGGCTCAGGCACATTTCCTGTGACCTGAAGACTAGTAAGACAAAAGACACTAATAGTTATACAATAGCTCTATTAATAAAATATTGCCAGTGTCATCTGCAATATAGCATTATAACTAACACTTCTTGCACCATTTTGTTCAACTTGATAATCTCTGATGTGCAAATTTTAACTTTTATGAAATATATCTGGATGCATGCTTAACATGAATGACAAACCTCATTATTCTGAAATGATATGTTTGAGTATGTGCTAGTAAACATGCCAGCAACTGGTGCCAGAAAGTTAAACAGATTTGGAAATTACTTCTATATTAAAATCTTAATCCTTCCAGTACTTATCAGCTGCTGAATGCTTGACATGAAGTGCTTTTTTTTTAAAGTTTTATTATTATAACAAATAATAAGTTAGTTACAGTTTCACAAGAAGAATATTACAATACATTAACCCCCCCCCCCCCTCCCACCCCCCATCCCGGCCGCCGGAATAGGAAGAAAAAAAACCCACCTACAAGACAAATTCATTCTTAATCTTCCCAATCCCCCCAAATCAAACTAAAATTCATTAATCTTCTCTTAGATCCACTGGCTCTCCATTCTTCATACTTTCGTATTTTCAAAACTAGCTCCTCCCACTCGGTGACACTTGGATCCCTATTGCCTAAGAGCCCTCTGAGGATCACAACCTTAGCAAGCATAAATATCCGTATTAATAACTCTCGCCCCTTCCTGAATTTACTCATATCACCTAAAATAACTTCTGTCGCCAACCAATCTTTCTCTAAATTAAGTTTATTTCCAATGGACTGAAATACCTTACCCCAAAATTCTTTAACCTTTGGGCATAACCATAGCAAATGAATCAAATCAGCATCAGCTCCACCACACTTAGAGCAGTCTGCCTCCCTCCAACTCTTCATCTTTTTTAGCTGTAACGGTGAATAATATAGATGGTAGACTATTCTTAATTGCATAATCTGATCACTTATTAATTGAACCCTTTTTGACACTGATCAGTATACTTTCCCATTTTTCTTTAGATATAGCCCCAAGTACATTCTCCCACCTCCTTTTCTTATTTTCCTGAACGTTGATACGGTTTTAAGGAGTAGCCTATATATATACTTTAACTTCCCACCTCCTTCCAAATTCATATAATCGATCACTGTATGTGTGCATATCTTAAATTTCTCCTTATCAGTGCATCTATATGCTTCACACAATTGAATATACCAAAGTTTATGTTCATTCCGCAATCCAAACTCATTGTTTAGTGTTTCTAATTTTTATTATCTCTCCATCCTGAAAGATCTGTGCAACGTATTTAACCCCTAACACTCCCTAATCGTGCACAAAAAAGTGCACAAAATCTATATTATCCCATAACACCGTATTCCTTATACTTTCCTCTATTTTACATCTCTTTTTAACCACTTGCCAGATTTTCTTAAATAACCCTAACAGTGAGACATGTCCAAGTCCTTCTTCACAGGAAGACCAGCTTCAATAAATTCAAGAAAATTCCCATAGTGCCCTCTATAAACTTTAAATAATTCTCCCCAAAGTGCTTCACTCCACCCCTGTCTAATATTCTGGAAGTTTTTAGCCAACAAATATAACCAAAATTCTGGTAAGCCCCCTGCCCCTTCCAAATGTACCCACCTTATATATTTCATACGTACTCTACCCCTCCCTCAAATGAATCTACCCATAAGAGCTTCCAATTCCCGAAACTATTTTACAGGAATCCACCAGGGAGCTGCCCCCAAGACATAGTACCTGAGGGAGCACTACCATTTTAATTAAACTGATCCTGTCTGCAATTGAAAGAGGCAATTTGACCCATGCATCTATCTTTCTCCTTAACTTACTCAATAACGGATAGAGATTAAGCTGAATAAAAAATTTTTTCCCGGTGCTAATTTAATACCTAAATGATCCAAATTCTCATCTTCTTTCAGAACTTTTATCCCCATCGGACCATTAATATTACATGTTACCAAAGGCATTAAAGACGATTTTTCCCAATTAATTTTGTGGCCAGAAACCCTAATTGCTGCTGGGACCCCTGTATATGCGTTTTCTAAGAATAGGAGAATATTGTCAGCATACATAAAAAAATTATCTTCTACTTCCTTAATCCCAAATCCCCTGTGGCTCCAAAAAAAGAACAAATAACATAGGTGAGAGAGGGCAGCCCTGCCTAGTACCCCGTCCTATACTCAAGTGAGATGAGAGAGACCCATTTACTGCAACCCTGGCCCTAGGATTCTTATACAACAACTAAACCATTCTAACATCTCCCCCTCTATGCCGAATTTCCTAAGGACCCTCCATAGAAATCTCCACTCCACCCTGCCAAATGCCTTCATAGCATCAAGTGACAGGGTGGAGCGGAAGGGATCTGATCTCAACTGTATATTGACCAATGATCGAAAAAGATTACCATGAATTGACCACCCCGGAATAAAGCCGGTTTGTTCAACTCTTACCATACTAGAGAGGAGAGGGGACAGTCTTCTGGCCAAAACTTTGGCCAAAATCTTAGCGTCTGAATTTATCAAGGATATTGTTACGCTGAGCGCTCCGGGTCCCTGCTCCTCCCCGGAGCGCTCGCGGCGTTCCTCTCTCTGCAGCGCCCCGGTCAGATCCGCTGACCGGGAGCGCTGCACTGACACTGCCGGCGGGGATGCAATTCGCATAGCAGGACGCGCCCGCTCGCGAATCGCATCCCAAGTCACTCACCTGTCCCGGTCCCCGGCTGTCACGTCCTGGCGCGCGCGGCTTCGCTCCTTAGACGTGCGCGCGCCAGCTCTCTAGGATTTAAAGGGCCAGTGCACCAATGATTGGTGCCTGGCCCAATCAGTCTAATTAGCTTCCACCTGTGCACTTCCCTATATAACCTCACTTCCCCTTCCCTTCCTTGCCGGATCTTGTTGCCCTTGTGCCTAGAGAAAGCGTTTACAGTGTTTGCCTTACCAGTGTTCCTGACCTCTTGCTATCTCCATTGACTACGAACCTTGCCGCCTGCCCCGACCTTCTGCTACGTCTGACCTTGCCTCTGTCTAGTCCTTCTGTCCCACGCCTTCTCAGCAGTCAGCGAGGTTGAGCCGTTACCGGTGGATACGACCTGGTTGCTACCGCCGCAGCAAGACCATCCCGCTTTGCGGCGGGTTCTGGTGAATACCAGTAGCAACCTAGAACCGGTCCACAGACACGGTCCACGCCAATCCCTCTCTGGCACAGAGGATCCACCTCCAGCCTGCCGAATCCTAACAGATATAGGCCGGTAGGATTCTATTTTCATGCTGTCTTTCTCAAGAATTAGGACTATTTTAGTTTCTAGCATCGAGGGAGGCAATCCCCCCCCCCCCACTTCCGAGCCTCCTCCAGAACTTTGCAGAGGATAGGTAATAAAACCTCCTTATATTCCCTATATATTGAGTAGGGTAAGCCATCCAACCCTGGGGCTGATGTAATTTAACAACCCTCTAGGGCTTTCTCCAATTCTTCTACTGTAATTTGTTCATTAAGTCTCTCCAGACTTATCC
The DNA here is from genome assembly GCF_029499605.1 of Hyla sarda. Lineage (NCBI taxonomy): Eukaryota > Metazoa > Chordata > Amphibia > Anura > Hylidae > Hyla > Hyla sarda. Next base: position 304,215,842 of record NC_079192.1, read on the forward strand.
TGTCCACAGCTGGAAGTTCAATATCCTCCAGATATGCCTCTATCTCACTATCTCCTACATTCCTCCTCTGAACTATATAATTGTTGGTAATACTGTCGGGCAATCTTCTGTACCTCCTCCTGCGAGGTTTGAATAGTCCCGTTTTCATCATATAGGGCCAAAATATCACTCTTCTCCCTTTGAGTTCTAACTAAATTAGCTAGAAGTTTCCCTGGACGAGCCCCCTCTACAAAATCCCTCTGTCCCGAAAAAAAATCTTATATTGTGCTTTTCAAAAATAATACTCTAAGAGCTTCCCTTGTCATAGTTCTAACTCCCTAAAGTTAATTTCAGATCTTTCTACCTCATATTGATCCTTGGCCTCTCTGACCTTCTCTCTCAAGTCCTGTTCTGCCTTACCAAATGCCTTCTTTTTCTCTGGATTGCCCTATATAGAATCCCACTCAATACTGCTTTTATAGTGTCCCATACTACCGGATAAGGGGCTGAGTTCTTATTCAACTCCCAACATTCCCATAATTCTTTCACAATATCCTCCTTACTCCCTATCAAGTTCAGCCAATGTGGGTTCAGACTAAAAACCCTCTCCCTCTGATTTCCCCGGTCCCCAATTCTGAGCTCCATCACCACTGGGGAGTGGTCTGATATGGTCCTACTTTCGTACTTAACTCCTTCAATGTACCGCAACCCCTTACCATTAGAAAGAGCAACGTCAATACGCAATGCCACTTTGTAGGAGGCCGAGAAACATGAGAACACCCTCCTATCAGGATTCATTAAGCGCCACGGGTCCCTCCAACCAATCTTTTATTTTTTGAATTTCTTTTCTATCTGATCACAGTGCTCTCTGCTGACACCTTTGTCCATATCAGGAACTGTCCAGAGCAGGAGCAAATTCCCATAGAAAACCTAACCTGCTCTGACAGAGGTGTCAGCAGAGAGCACTGTGGTCAGACAGAAATGAACTTTCTCTGTAGTATACAACAGCTGATAAGTACTGGAAGGATTAAGATTTTTTTAATAGAAGTAATTCTATTACTTTGTGTAGTAGAAGACTTATCCTTTACTCTAATTGCCTTAACACTTTCAATTATTTAAATGATGTAGTGGCACATTATTTTTAGAACAAATTATATCTCAGCAATTATAAGCAATACTAACAATATACATGCTAATTTGCTTGTTAATTACATTCAACATCCCCATTCTTTTACATATTACAGTGTTTTCACTAATTAAGATTATACTATGTTTATGTACATTTTTTTTTTTAAATAGTTTCTGACATAGTGGGAGGGGGGATTTATTTTACTGTTTTACAAAAGATTTTGGGGGGTATGCATGAAAAGTGGAGGAGGTGAATATCTTTTTACTCCATTAATAATCGTGTTGGAAACTGTGTACCTGCACCAAATTTATTACACGGCGCAGGGCATGTGATAAATCTGGTGCTGATCACATTTCTCTGCAACTTTTTGTGAGACTTTTTAACCTGTACGACAAATGTACGACTTTTTAATAATGCTGTCCACAGTCAGTTTCTAAGCCAGCTGAGGACTGGTGTAGAATTGCGTCTAAATGAGCGTAGATGTGCAAAAATATGCGACAAACTAAAAAGTTGCAAATCACAAGTTCATGACCACTGTATGATTTCAACTAAAATCCCAACTTCTAACAACACTTTGAAAAAAAATGTTCTATTTGGTTTGCCCCAAAAGTTGTCTCTAAAAAGCAACTGCACCAAAAATAGAGACAAACTACAGCCAAAATAATGGAGTACAAAGTTTTATACATACCCCTCATTGTCTTCAGCGGACAGACACTGCTTCCCCCCCCCCCCCCCCCCCACCCCCCAGGGCGTACACTGCAGTTCCTGTTTAAAGACAGAAATGTAGGGCCATGTACACATATCTGGAATGTAAGCACGGAAAATATCCATGCGGACATTACAGAGACTATGGGCGCCGGCACTAGGACCGCACGGTAATGAGCCATCTTAGACCACTATGCATTCCGTGCGGAGTCTGCAGAAATAATGGACAGGTTCATTCTTTCTGTGGACACAGAAATTGGAATTTTCGCACCAGAAACATCTGGCACGGAAATTCCGCCGTGTGCCGTGAAACTCTGCTGCTCCGGAATCTCTGGCGGGATGGATGGGTGGAAGACCCTAAAACATTTTACCCAAGTTAGACAATGTAAAGGCAATGCTACTAGATAATAACCACTAACCATCTGAGTCACTGGGGTAGATTTATCAAAACCTGTCCACAGGAAAAGTTGCTGATTTGCCCATTGCAACCAATCAGATTACTTCTTTCATTTTTGAAAAGACCTCTGAAAAATTATAGAAACGATCTGATTGGTTGCTATGGGAAACTCAGAAATGTTTCCTCTGGACAGGTTTTGATAAATCTCCAACATTGTGTGAAAGAAATAAAAGCTGAAATAAATCATTGTTTCTAGTATTAGTCTGACATTTCCCATTTTTTAAATATAAGAGTGATCCCAACTGACCTAAGGGACGTGTACTAGGATTAAATGTCAGAAACTGTGAAAATTAAGGTGAATGGAAGCTTATGATATTAAGTATGCTATTAAATAGCAATGTTACAATATGCTCTTAAATAAGGATGTTACAATAAAAGAACAAGTGTTTTTTTTTTCTTTTAGATATATGAAGTCTAGTTGGTATAGGTGATTTTTTTTTTTAATGAGATCTAGTATAAGTATAACCTTTATAACCTTGTTCTATGCGAGATCTATAATTTTAGCCTACTACAGTATATGATCTTTAGCTACTCATACAGTGGCAGAAGTATTGTAACTTTAAGCACAAAATTAGCTGTCATGGTGGATTTACAATGAAACTACTCCTGGAGCAGTGCACCTTGCTATACAATGTAAATTCAACACAATTTCACCACCACCACATGTACAGAGAATCCAAAAAGGAAATGTACTGTACACACGAACTACAGCATTATTGTGTTTAATTATTTTATAGTATAGACCAAACTGTTTTCAGATTAGAAGAATAAAAGGTAGTCACCTACAGTGGTGAGAGATGGCATACCTCTTGCATTTCCATTGGATAAAAAAAAAATGTAATTGTGCTCCTTTTCTAGCAGTCATATTTTCCTCTGCTCATATTTATTTACTTTGGCAAATTCCCCATGGCACAAGTTGAAATATGACAAAAAACATGTCTTTCATGTACATGAAATGCAGCCCGAGGGACTCTCATCTAACAGGTCACTGTCTGCGCTGCGGTGGCTGCCAGTCTCCAAATACTGGGATTTGTTTTTCTCGAACTCCAGTCTTGTCGGGATTAGTCAATGACACTGCAGATACTGCCATGTTCATGCCAGACAGACTATATTAAGAGACAACTACTGAAGTATCTTTACCTGAAGCAGGATCCAGACTCTCACACAAAGTAAGAAAGTTTTCATGCCAAGAATGCTTTTATTATCTTCAGGTTTAAGCCTGTTTTTTTTAACATTGATTCTCCTATTACCATGCCGCATTATGGGGGAAATCTTGAAAATTATTTAGATAAATCTCCCTTAGTAAAATTTATAGAACTATGGAGATCACATGATACTTTATTACTCTTAGGCTTTGTTCATATGCTGTTTTTTTTTTACCTATAAAAGCCTGAAACTAAAACTAAAAATTGTGTGTGATTTTCAGGCATTTGTCATTGTAAAAAATGTAAAGTTTTATGTAAATAAAGTGTATACTGTACAACATTTTTCTGATATTTCCTTTTACACATTTCCATCTGTTATCAGAAAAAGGTAACCACAAAAAGTACACAAGCAGACACATAAATAACAGCACTTAAATTAGTGATGCAGCTTTAAAAAAAAAAAAAAAAAAAAAAAAAAAAAAACATACTTATCCTGGTCCCCTGCTGTTCCCCAAAGCTACTGTTTACCTCTGTCTGCTTCCCTTCCTAATCTTCTCTCTTCATATGCCCCCACTTAGCCAATCACTAACCCGCTACCTAAGATGGGTCACCGCTCCGCTTCGGCCAATAGTTAGGCTCCAAGCACTCATCTCAGAAGCAGGAAGAAGGGGGACCATGGCTAGGCTAGTATCATTCTTTTTTTATTTTTTTCAAAAGTCAAGCACCACATTGTTGCTTTTTTTTTAAAGGCTGTTAATCTCATCAATGAGAGGATAAAGAGACAGGCATTTTTTTCAATTTTTTCCTTAGTCCAGAGATTAGCGAGTGTAGTATGCTGCATTATGCAATGATCTTATAAATTATTTCCATGCAAACATTTCTTCACAGGATTTTAATGCTGTAGTTACACTGTGCAATCTTTTTTTCCTTTTGCTGTGCACATTTAAAACATTAGTACTACATTATTCAATAATATAGTTGAGAACATTAGCCAACTATAACAACTAGTTAAATTTCCACATGTATTTAAAAAAAAATCTATGTGTTACTATTATTCTTTATACACTGCTCCAAAAAATTAAGGCAACACTAAGATAACACATCCTAGATCTGAATGAGTAAACTAATCGCATGAAATACTTATAGTACAGCTGTCACGCCCCCTCGCATAGGCTTGCATTGAGGGGGCGGAGCGTGATGTCACATGGGGCGGAGCCTTGACGTCCCAATGCTCCGGCCCCGTGATCGACAGTAATCAGATCCGGAGCGAACACGCTCGTTCAGGCTCCTGCAGATGACACTGTTGAGGAACCTGAGGTGGACATTAGTGATATACAGACACAACTCGATGATGATGAAGCCGATCGCACTTGGAATCCGGGTGCAGAAGGGGCTTCATCATCATCAGGTGAAGAGGATTGCAGGTTACCCGTGAGGCAGCTGAGCCAGCAAGGTGGTAGCATCGTTGAGATCAGCATAGTGGCAGAAGTGGGAAGCCAAACTTGCCCGGGATAGACCACCGGCATTGCGGCAGCCTTTCTTCCCGGGAGGTAGTGGAACAGGGGTTCCTGGAGTCGGCGGAAGTAGCAGTAAGTCAGTGCGGACTGTTTGGGGGAAAATCAGCCACAAAAAAATCATCTTGTCTGCACTGCGTCTAGGGAGCCTGCAAATTTCTCCCTGCATGGCACACGTATTCAATCTAGTTGTCAAGCGGTTCCTAAAGTGGTCCCCCATCTGAAAGATATCCTAATAATGGGAAGGAACCTTTGCATGCACTTCAGCCACTTGTACACCGCAAAGCCCACCCTTCTTGAGCTGCAGCATCAGAACAGCATCCCACAACATAGTCTGATATGCGACGTTTCCAACCATTGGAATTCCCCCCTCCATATGTTGGACCGACTATACGAACAGAGAAAAGCCATCACCGATTTCTTGATGATCCAAGCGGATAGGGGGACTTCAAAAACACTGCCAATGTTCCAGGGAATTAATACAGCAAGAGTAGGGCCTTACAGGGGAAGATTTTACCCCCACCTGCTACAATGGACAATATGTTGTTCCCTTTCACATTTTGGAGGCAAGTGTTACTTGTCCTAAAAAGTGCGGCCCCACACATGAACCTCTTCCTATTTCCACAATTAATAGTGCTAGAGTAGGGCCTTACAGGAGTTCTTACCCCCACCTGTTACAATGGACCATCCATTGTTCCCTTCCACCTTTTAGAGGTCTTTGTAAGTGGCACATGGTGTATTTTGCACATCTTTCCTTTTGTTAGATTAAAAAAAAAATTGGGTCCATATATTTTATCTTAAGAATATTATTAAATGTTAAGTTTTACGTAATGGATATCCTCAATACTTACTTGTGCACACCAACACTTTGACAAAAGAGACCGTTTTCTTCTGCCTACTGACTCAGCTACTATTCTGATCCTGCCACCCGCCTGATGCCACACATCTGAGGCCAAGTGCTCCTTCTTTCACCCACCTTCGTACTACTATTGCCACCCACTGCCCCATTATGTCACCGGGTCACTTTCAGGACTCCTGATGCTGCTGATTCCACCTCCATGCTGTGTCATTCTGTCACCATATGTTCTACTCCTGCTGATGCCACCTCCAGACTGTGTCATTCTGCCACCATATGTTCTGCTCTTGCTGATGTCACCTCCAGGCTTTGTCATTCAGCCACTATATTGTCTCCTCATGCTTCCATCACCTCCAGGCTGTGTCATTGTGCCACCATGTGGCCTCCTTGTGCTGCTGGCACATTAAATAAAACTTATGTCAATTTTATTTTTATTTTTTTTAAATATCTTTAATCTTTTCAATTGTGAGGCCCTATGGTCTCGTCAGGCTGCTGCAACCTCCAAGCTGTGTCATTCTGACAATATATGGTCTTGTCTTGCTTCTGCCAACTCCAGGCTGTGTCATTCTGCCACCTTATGGTCTCCTCATGCTGCTGCCACCTCCACGCTGTGCCATTGTGCCATAGACTTGCACTGCGGGGCGTGATGGCATGAGGGGGTGGGGCTATGCCATCACAAGCTCCCGGCACCGGCTACAGTGTTCGAAACAGTTTGTTCCAAACGCTGAGCAATGGAGTGCCCCTTTAAATTTGTAAATCTAATAAAAATCTAATTTAACCCCTTAACGACGCAGGACGTATATTTACGTCCTGCGCCGGCTCCCGCGATATGAAGCGGGATCGCGCCGCGATCCCGCATCATATCGCGTGGGTCCCGGCGCTAATCAACGGCCGGGACCCGCGGCTAATACCACACATCGCCGATCGCGGCGATGTGCGGTATTAACCCTTTAGAAGTGGCGGTCAAAGCTGACCGCCGCTTCTAAAGTGAAACTGAAAGTATCCCGGCTGCTCAGTCGGGCTGTTCGGGACCGCCGCGGTGAAATCGCGGCGTCCCGAACAGCTGATCGGACACCGGGAGGGCTCTTACCTGCCTCCTCGGTGTCCGATTGACGAATGACTGCTCCGTGCCTGAGATCCAGGCAGGAGCAGTCAAGCGTCGATAATGCTGATCACAGGCGTGTTAATACACGCCTGTGATCAGGATGAGAGATCAGTGTGTGCAGTGTTATAGGTCCCTATGGGACCTATAACACTGCAAAAAAAAAGTAAAAAAAAAGTGTTAATAAAGGTCATTTAACCCCTTCCCTAATAAAAGTTTGAATCACCCCCCTTTTCCCATAAGAAAAATAAAACAGTGTAAAAAAAATAAAAATAAACATATGTGGTATCGACGCGTGCGTAAATGTCCGAACTATAAAAATATATCATTAATTAAGCCGTACGGTCAATGGCGTACGCGCAAAAAAATTCCAAAGTCCAAAAAAGCGTATTTTGGTAACTTTTTATAACATTAAAAAATGAATAAAAAGTGATCAAAAAGTCAGATCAAAACAAAAATCATACCAATAAAAACTTCAGATCACGGCGCAAAAAATGAGTCCTCATACCGCCCCGTACGTGGAAAAATAAAAAAGTTATAGGGGTCAGAAGATGACATTTTTAAACGTATAAATTTTCCTGCATGTAGTTATGATTTTTTCCAGAAGTGCGACAAAATCAAACCTATATAAGTAGGGTATCATTTTAACCGTATGGACCTACAGAATAATGATAAGGTGTAATTTTTACCGAAATATGCACTGCGTAGAAACGGAAGCCCCCAAAAGTTACAAAATGGCGTTTTTTTTTCGATTTTGTTGCACAATGATTTTTTTTCCGTTTCGCCGTGCATTTTTGGGTAAAATGACTAATGTCACTGCAAAGTAGAATTGGCGACGCAAAAAATAAGCCATAATATGGATTTTTAGGTGGAAAATTGAAAGGGTTATGATTTTTTAAAGGTAAGGAGGAAAAAATGAAAGTGCAAAAACGGAAAAACCCTGAGTCCTTAAGGGGTTAAAAAAATCTCTTTCTCTTTAAAAAAAATCTCTTTTCAATTGTGAGGCCCTATGGTCGTCATCATATATTACCTCTGAAATTAAGACAAGAATCCAAAGAAACAGGTTGGAGCGATAACAATGAACCATAACTGATTAAATTAAACATTCACAGTTTCACAGTTGGAGGGGGGGCGGTCACTGAGAGGCAGGGGCTGGAACAGGTCGATTTTAACATACAAGTACGAGCTTTTTCACTGCAGCAATTATGCACTATTGGAGCTGGAATTACCGCTGCTCAATAAAATCGGACAAATTGAATTTTTTAATAATTCACTCCTCTCTAGTTGTCGTCATATATTAACTCTGGAAATACCACAACAATCCAATGAAACAGGTTGAAGAGATAACAATGAACAATAACTGATTAAATGGAACATTCACAGTTTCACAGTCAAGGGGAGGGTGGGGTGGCTGAGAGGCAGGGGCTGGAAAAGGTTGTAGCTTGCCTCGTGGCGGACCACCAACTCGATGCATACCAGAATGGGTACCCAAAAAAGGAATATAAAAAATAAAAAAAATTCAAATTTAATTAAATAAAAATTTAACTAAGAAATCTCTTTAATCACTTCAATTGTGATGCCATATGGTCTCCCGACCTAGCCACCACATCCAGACGCTCTGCGGCAGTGATTCTAATAGCAATGCCTGTAATCTGCATGTCATACTGAATATCAGTATTATTTCACTGACCCAGCACACTCCCTATGCGTGTTACAGCAAGGCAAAGGGTTCTACACCCCTATTGAGGCTCTCGGTAGCCCGTAAATAGCAGTTTTTAATAGCAATATGCCGTGAATAAATTCGGATCGAATTGATTTTTTTTCCGTAAATATTCAGCTAATCGGCCGAATCGAAATTTTTCAAAAATTTGCTCATCTCTAATCACTATGTAACCCCACAATAGACTAAGTATATTTACAAATGCAGTATAATATAGACTTTTGCCTCCCTGGTTTCCTAAAATTAACACTTTCAGCCAGACCCACTAACTACTTTAATGTAAATAATCAGATTTTGACATTATATCATAGCAGCAAGACCACCAAGTAGTATTAAGGTTATCCATAACTCCCAACCCCTCACATGCTAGTTAAATTCTCTGTACATTTTGCTTAAATCCTTGAATAAATCATTCGGCCTGTGGAGAACTGCACTCGGGACTAAACCAATTGGCCATAGATTTATAACACAACAGAACAGCAGAGTGCCTCTAATATCCACAAAGCTTGACAGTAAATGTTAATAGCCTAACTTGTTGACTGGAAGTTAAACAACCAGAAAGCAAAAAGATGGAGATGATTTAATAGTGTTTCCGATTCTGAAGTTTATCCAACTCTCAAATTCCACTTTCTGATCCTTGCAATGCATAAAAAGAAACTTTGATGCCTTGCCCCAGTATTATTTGGCGTCAGATTCCGTTCTGATAAAAAAAATTGTACATTTTTCTTTTATTACATAATGTGGGTATTATAATTAATATAAACAGAAAGAAAAAAACATTACAAAGACAGTTTTACCCTTTCACTCAGTGTTCTAACTTTCTAAGAAAAAATGTTTTTTCATTTACAAAATTAGGTGTTAGATGGGAGTAGAGAGGGGCACCTGTTTTATAACATGTATAATACATACACATTCATGTTGACAGGGAGAAACACAACATTATGCTTTACTGAAGCCCTTTATCTCTTTTAGATCTTCCACACAGGGGGTTTAACTAAGTCAACAGTTATGACTATGAAGGGAGCATCCAAAGTGTAGCTGTAATGTGACTACTCATATTTATTTCAATTCTTGGGGATTTTATGACTCTGAATTGTAAATGTTGACTCTTCAAGAGAAGATAGAATACAATATTTACCCACAGCCTTACAGTATATAAAAACAAAGTACACACAGTATCTTTCTTCCATAAAGCATATCTGTAGTATCTGGCAATTTCTTAGGATAAGTTTCCATGTGCACATAAGAAGTATCTGTTTCTGCCTATTACATAACTTGTATATGGATTTTTCATTAGATTTCTAGTACTAGGCTCTATTTCCAATACTTTGTTGTCTCTGAGCTAGTTGCCTGTATTATGTGTGATGGGATTCTTGCTCTCCTACGTCTCCATGTACAGCCTAAGAAACAGCAACAACATGGAGGATAAATAGCAGCAGCAGCATGGAGGAAAATATAGAGCAGTGGTGAACAGATGAAGAAATTAATTAAGTTTTAATTCATTTTGGGTAGTCTCTTTGCAGATTCTGTGTCTCTGTGCCTCTGCTCTTTGAACCCAAAAGACCCCCACCCCAAACTCCCTCCTTACCTCTACCATCTCCATAGACTTGTATGGGCAGCATGTAACTAATATCTCTGTAAGCTGTTAGTCTGTGTTGTAGACAAAGGACAGATCCAAGCAGTTTTTTTTTTTTTTCATAATGAACGAAATGAAGTGTGGATGTAATGAAACTGTATTTTTGTTTAGCCAATAGTTATCCAACAATTTACACAGATTACATATACTGTCTAGACAAGGATAAAAATAAAGAAAAATACAACTTAAAAAGTATTTCCCTGTTCCTTATGTAAAGTACATGATCTATGAGGCCAATGATTGGCTGTATCATCACCTGCATGATGTACAGAACATCACGGACAGTGGAGCTGTGGTGGTGCTGGAATCACAATGAGTTTAGGGGTCTGTAAATATTTCTTTATATTTTTTATACCTGTCCAGCCTGTAGGCTGTTTTGTTATTTGTTGGAAACCCCTGTGTATTAGAATAGGCGTACAGGATCTGCTGCATATTTTTTATTGCATAGTTTGTACAGCTGATTTTGCTACCCATTAACTTCAATGGGTAGCACAATCAGCTGCAGAAAATATGCAGCAGATCCTGTACGTGTGAACATATCCTTAGACTGTATTGCATTGTACTAGAAGAAAAAAAATGAAGTTATAGATTTTATAGTCAGTTCATTAGATATAATTTATTCATCAACTACCTAATGGGCATCTGTTTACTGCATGTATGAAATACTCTTTTTTTCCCATTGGGAATAAAAACAAGTCTTCTTCATATTCACTGACTGGCTCTATTCACGTATCTGTGAGGTTGTGATAATGGAGCCATTATTTCATGAGGTAACAGCTGTCATAAAAGATAGGTAAACCATGATCAATTCTAGGAACAATATACATCTAACAGAAATACTTCACTCTTCCTTCTTACTCAGCCAAAATCACTTTACACTGTGTTGGGAACAAGAATTTTGAGCACACGTGACTCTATTTAATGAGGCAGAAAGACAGGAAATGGGTGACATATGAAATTGTATAAAGCATACATTTTTTTGCAGGTATTTCAATATGAAATTAAAGGATTTTTTTAACAGGAAATAATCTTTCAAAATGTAAAATATAAAATATAAGTGAAAGAAAAAAAAAAGCTCAGACTATATGTACCGTATATGCTCGAGTATAAGCCGACCCGAATATAAGCCGATGCCCCTAATTTCACCCCAAAAACCCAGGAAAAGTAATTGACTCGACTATAAGCCTAGGGTGAGAAATACATCATCCCCCCCTGTCATCATCCAGACCCCCATCATTAACACCCCCGTCATCATCACCCTGTAATCATCCCCCCGTTCATCATCACCCCGTCATCATCCCCCCCCCCCCATCATTACCGCCTGTCAATCCCTCAGTGGTCTTCAACCTACGGACCTCCAGATGTTGCAAAACTGCAACTCCCAGCATGCTGGGAGTAGTAGTTTTGAAACATCTGGAGGTCTGCAGGTTAAAGACCACTGCGGCCTTTGTCATCATCCAGACCCCCCCTTTAGTTTTCTACTCATCTCCCCTCGGTGGGAAGGAAGGGGGAGCTGGTCCGGGCCATCTATGCTGCAGGGACCGTACGGTGGGGAGGGTTAGTCGTTCCGGGCTGCCCATTTTTACCTGGAGGCCCTCTTCTCCACTCTGGGCCTGGCCCCGGACTAGTGACATTTCCTTGACGACGACGCACAGGGACGTCCGTGCGCAGCAGCGCGAAGTCCCTGCGCATCGTCGTCAACGACTAACCCTCCCAACCGTACGGTCCCTGCAGCATAGATGGCCCGGACCAGCTCACCCTTCTTTCCCACCAAGGGGAGGTGAGTAGAAAACTAAAGGGGGGGGGGGGGGTCTGGATGATGATGAAGGCCGCAGTGATCTTCAACCTGCAGACCTCCAGATGTTTCAAAACTACTACTCCCAGCATGCTGGGAGTTGTAGGTTTGCAACATCTGGAGGTCCGCAGGTTGAAGACTACTGAGAAGGGATTGACAGGCGGAGAGTTCACTCGAGTTTAAGCCGAGGGGGGAGTTTCCAGCACGAAAAATCATGCTGAAAAACTTATACTCGAGTATATACGGTAGCTCAAATGATCATCTGATTGTTTCTTTTTTATGCACAATCTTACTAGAACAATAAGCAGCATGAGCCTCATGTGGCACTTCCTCCACAATACAGGCTACTAAGATCATGGCACTAAAGCAATAGATGCTGAGGCCAATGAACCAAGTAAAGTCTTACACACTATGGGGGAAGATTTATCAAAACCTGTCCAGAGGAAAAGTTACTGAGTTGCCCATAGCAACCAATCAGATCGCTTCCTTCATTTTTGAAAAGCCCTCTGAAAAATAAAAGAAGCAATCTGATTGGTTGCTATGAACAACTCAGCAACTTGATAAATCTCCCCCCATATATTTTGAGGGAGTTTTGTGCAGTATAGATGGGAAAATGACATAAAACACTGTCATAGACAGTAACATTGTTCAAATGCAAGGCTTCACATGCAGATTATTGTCCACAAACAAAATACATATAGGGGGGGATTCATCAATCTATATAGAGTAGTTTTAGGTGTACAGATTTGTAAATTACTTCTATTAAAAAATCTTAATTCTTCCAATAGTTATTAGCTTATGAAGTTTTCTGTCTAACTGCTCAATGATGATGTCACGTCCCGGGAGCTGTGCATGATGGGAGAATATCCCCATAGAAACTGGGACGTGAGTCATCAGAGAGCAGCTAGACAGAAAACAACAAATCAACTTCAGAAGCTAATAACTATTGGAAGGATTAAGATTTTTTTTAATAGAAGTAATTTACAAATCTGTTTAACTTTCCGGAGCCAGTTGATATATAAAAAAAAGTTTTGGCCTGGAATACCCCTTTAACCCTTTAAAGGGGTACTTATACTACT